>NW_022986899.1:0-127245 GCF_010094085.1 Westerdykella ornata
GCAGGGCACTAGCCACTGCAGAATCACTAGCCACATGTCCTCAGACAGTACCGGTACAGACAGTTTCTCCCAGTCCTCCTCTCCAGTGTCAGATGGGATATCCATAAACTGGCTTACCATCTGACACCACCAGAGCTCAGAGACCGTGATACCTTCATAGGTGCTCCAGATGATTAAGACCCAAATGCAGTGATTGACCACATTCTCCATGCCAATCAGATGGATTCAATGCTTCAGATCTTCCGTGACAAGGTCAAGAAGGGTGTCAAGACTAAGTGGTCTCTCAGTGAGGATGGTCTTATCCTGTACAACAACCGGCTGGCTGTTCCTGCTACCAACTTTCTTAGGACTCAGTTGATCTATGCTGTGCATGCCACACAAGTTACAGCACACCTAGGAAGCCGAAAAAGTATTGCTTCACTCCGTGGGAAGTACTACTGGCCTGGCCTGGCCAAGGATGTGGCTACCTACATCTCAGCCTGCAAAGCCTGCCGCTAAAGTCACATCCTAAGGGACAGCAAACTGGGACTTCTGAAGCCCTTACCAATACCAAAGTAAGCCTGGCAAGATGCCTCCATGGACTTCAAGAGCATGCCAAAGGACAAAAATGGATTTGACTACATCTTTATAGTGGTAGACTGCCTCAGCAAGTGATGCTTCTCTCTTCTCTGCCATAAGAACATCACTGCTGCTGAGATAGCGGCATTCTACTACCATTACATTTGGCAGATCTTTGGACCCCCACGGTCTATTGTCTTAGACAGAGGATCTCAGTTCATCTCAGCATTCATAGATGAGCTTTGCAAGCTTATAGAGATCAAGCAGAAGCTTTTAACTGCCTATCATCCTTAGACAAATGCCAATACTGAGATTGTCAACCAGTATCTAGACCAACGGCTCCGTCCTTGGGTGAACTACTACCAGGATAATTGGTCAGATCTTCTCCCTTGCATGGACTGGGCTCAAGCAATGCTACTATATGATTCCACTGGTCTATCTTCATATAAAATTAAGTTTGATCATAAGCTAGTTCATCACTGGGATTGGCAGGTCCACACTGTTAAAGCCAGTACCTCATAGGAACAAATGACCCATGAAGAAGCTCAAGCCTTTGTCAAAGAATGCCATGATACTGTGCAGAAAACAACAGAGCTTGCTCAAAAGAATCTTGCTGCTGCACAGGCTCAACAGGCAAAGCAGGCAAACAAGAAAAGGAGAGAGCCTGACTTCACTGTAGGTGACCTGGTCTACATCACTCCCAAGGGATTTACCACTGGACGGCCTAGTGTCAAGCTTGATCAGCAACAATATGGACCATATCCTATTGTGGGAATGAGCGGTCATTCATATATGGTGCAGCTACCTCTATACATGAAGATGTTCAATATCTTTTATGCAGACCATCTCCACAAGGCTACTGAAGGATTACCTGATCAGATCGAGCTAGAACAACCTTCCATTGATGTCAACGGTCATCCTGAATGGGCGGTTCAAGAGATATTGGATAGCAGAGTGCTGAGAGGCCATCTTCAATACCATGTGTCCTGGGAAGGACTGGACCCTGATCCTACCTGGTACAATGCTGCAGGCTTTCTCAATGCTCCATTTAAGGTCCGAGACTTCTACACCACCTATCCTGACAAACCTGGACCTCTGGTGCACCTTCTGGTATGGATTAAGCCCTATGAGAATGATGAGATTCTAGAGGAGACTAGGGAGGATTCACTGCCAGTCAGCAAGACTGGAGCATCAAGATAATGGCGCCGGACCTGATAGACCTCTGGCATAATACTTTTAGATTACTACTACTGTTCTTCAGCAACGGCAATACTGGCTTTCTTTCTCTGGCAACAGAAAAGGATCAGTTCTCCCGGCCTTGTTTTTCTTTCCTTTTTCTTTCTTTTCACTTGAGGAGTATCTTCTGCACTTTCTAGCTTGCCCACAAGCCTTTTTTGGGGAGGGGAGTGATGTGATGGCTCAAGGCTCCGCTTGGCTGAACCACTTGATTGTGTGATTGCCTTGATCAGTCACATGGCTCAAGTCACATGACTGTCTCTTTCATCATCACATCTTTTCTGCACTGGCCTTCTGCTAAGCCAACCGCTCACTTAACGAGTGCACTCAGTGTATATAGATCGCGTAGTAGAAGCAACCCTTTGCTCTCCACCTTTGGATAGCTTGAAATAGATCTCAACCTACCCAGCCATTCTCCCTTATCTTACGTAGTTGCAGTATAGGCCTCGGAGATCCAGACGTTCATGGAGACCCAGAGACCGTCCTCACAGAAGCAGTCTCTATATACACTGTTGTAGGATTTCTAGTTGCTTCTGCTTAGAAATCCTAATTACTAATGCTTACAAATGCTTAGAAATACTAAATACAAATATAGCTATCTAGATTACTAATTCCTAGAGTGGTATACAGTCTAGAACTCTAAGAATAGTTGTTATTAGTAATAGGATAGAACCTTCTAGAATCTTCTATTCTAGAAGCTTCTATTAACCTATACTAATATAACTTGGCAGGCAGATAGAGTAATGCTTAGTAAGCATCTCACATGACTTATATGACTGGATCACGTGCCTGGGACCAGCAAAGGACCAAGGAAGGCCGGAGACCAAGGCCTACACCAAGGCAGCAAAATAAGGCAACAAGGCTTACTAATAAGCTATAAGCTTTTACGAAAGTACCCAATTCCTTTTAGTTATTGTTGTTGTTACTGTTTTTGTAGAAGGCATAATCTTTATTAATGTGATCTTTAGATACTTGAATGATGTATAGAGCATCCTGCAACTTAGTTACATTTCTATATTAGTAGAATTGAAGCTAGTTATCTAGGTTTAGGGCTATAGGAGCATCTTTGTCTTAAGAAAGCGACATGTTTTAAAGGAATATGAAGAGATAACTATTATCATACCTAGTTCATTAACTAAAAGCAGCTTATAAAAGATCTTCTCAAAGCCATGATATTTGATATTAAGCTTCAAACATTGTATTCATGTAGCTTATAATCTAATTGTGAAGAGCAGAAGAGAAAAGGGCTAAGATAAAAGTTAGTCAAATAGATATATAAATAATAAATAATATTAGCAACTTACAATTTTTATCCAGCCTTGTACCTGCATCAACTCAAAGCGAATAGAGACAGGGTACTTTTTAAAAGCCAGCTACAATGCATACTTTATGCTATATCTTATTAAATCTTCGATACAAGAGCTAGAAGATAAAATCGTCTAGTTTCTTCTCTTTCTATAGCAACTTAATATAGTCAACATTGCTAAGCGCTAGCATATTCAAGAATTTATCTGCATTTGTGTAACCAGCCTTAAATGTATTATCTTGTATAGTATGTGCAATAATAAGATGATTAAGGTATATAAGCAGAAATAGTACAAAGAAAGCAGAAAACTTAAGACTAGACTAAATTAAGTGAGCTTTAATCCTAAGCAGAAATATTTCAACTTACTATTTACTCTTAACATGAAGCAAATTCTTAAGCTTGTTCCTTAGGATTGTGATAGTTGAAGCATGCTTTAGCATCTTAGTATCTGCTGGATCTCGCATTACAAAGAGTAGAATATCTCTGTAGCGAACCTTTCCAAGAGTACCAGGCTAGAAACTACCTAGTTCTAAGAGGAGAATATTGGTATAAAATGTAATCTGTACTTTTATATCGATTCCTAACTCAGCTGCACACTCCTATAGAGTTCAAAGAATAATAATAGCATCTTTAGCTGTTGCTTCCAGCTTCTTAAATGTGATTTCCTTTAAGAGGCCATGTTCTGCTGCTAGGTCAGATTAAATCTACTTTCAAGAAGTTGAGCAATAAAGATCTTCATATTGATTAAAGTGTAGTACTTACTTTAGAGATTTCAAAAACACTAATTAATAAAGAAGGTAGTTTGGTATTGTAGTTGTGAAATCGAAGCCTCTATTTATCACCTAAAGTCAGCTCTTCCCATCTCTTGTCCCTTAAAACAGTAAGGTTAGCTTCTTTAATCAAGGCATGCTATGTAGCAAGGACTATACTTGTACTATTAAGCATTCTCTTTTCTTTATACTCTTCTAGCCTAAGAACTATAACTCTTCTTATAGATCTTTTAATATAATCCAAGAGGTAGGCCTTGCTCTATGCAATTGCTACAGGATCTCTAAGGCAAAGCCCCTACTGAATCAGATTCAGATTTATATTGTATGCATTAAAGAACCTTAAATAATATATTAGTCTCTAATAGCTTCCTCGAGTATAGTTTCGCTTACTTATTCCAAGTTCTTATAAGCTATTGATGATAGACTTTACTCTTATCTTCGACAAGAATATCTTCTTTGACTAGATTAGCTAAGTATTTTTGAACTTTTATAAGACTCTCTTCTATTAACCTTTTATTAGTCTGTAATTCAGGGCGTCTAGTATTAGACAGTTATTTTAAAGAAACGAGGCTTTCAAGATAGGTATCTATAGCTGTAATAGTTTGAGAGGAATACCAAGAACACCAAGGACTAGTTGAGTAGGAAGGCAGTCATTTATGGCTACAGTAAGGAGTCATGCTCATCTATTGCTAGCAAGTTAAAGGGGGGCCCGGGGGAGGGGGGGAGAGGGGGTCATTTTCAGACCCCCGAGCCTGAGCAGTCTGGCCGCAGGGGTATGCGTCTACCAAAGTTTCTAGAAATAGGTTGTTTCAAAAATTGGAGGAAGGGGTCATACATGATCTGAAAAATAAGCTAAGCAATAAAAATTACAAGTTGCGTAAGTGGTTCAACAAAGTCGATGTTGTCGCAAGTATAGGTTGAGTTTGCTCAGGGGGGTGAATGTTCCGGAGAGCATGTCTGACTTGTACTTGATTGGCCGTTACCCCTCCCTTATCGATAACGAAAAATAATTCGACGACCTTTGCGGAGTTCGTCATCGCTGCAAGAAACACACAACACGAAACCAGCCACAATGCCCACGGAACTCGAAGAGGTAAGTTTCGTGTATTCTTTTCTATTTCTCGTCTTGCTAACTCCTCTCAGCTCGTGGAATTCCTCCACCATGGAAATACTCAAATCCGCCAGGTCGGTAAGCCATCCTCAGACCCACCTCCCCATGTCAAGTCCACACCACATACTGTGTTATACTAAAGCCCTTCCTACAGCCGCAGACCACCTAGTCGGATACTCGCAATCCCATAGCACGCTCTTCAAGCGCAACCAGTTAGAGCCGATCAAAGACCTCAAGCTCCTCGTCAAAGACTACGCGCCCATCGCCAAGAACGCCCTCACCATCCTCATCAACACATCCGGCCATGACCAGGAAGTACTCAAGGCCCTGGCCGAGGACGATGCATTCCTGGAGGTGTTATTATCACGGATAACGGTGTGTTAGTCCTCCCTCCAGAGCATCTCTCTTCCTTTCGTATACAGAATCCCCTCGTTTCCGAGTTTCAACGTACTAACAACGGAGCGACAAGTAGAACCCCAAAGAGCCCAACGCAAATGAAATCGCCATGCTCCTGGCCAACCTGGCCAAACACGACTCGATGCAGCGCATCATCGAGCTCAAGCGCGCTGCGGTCCCGAAACCCCTGTCCAACTCCCCCTACGCCATCGACCAGCTGCTCGACTGCTTCGTCAAGGGCGCGGACGGCGCCTTGAACAAGCACGCCGACTTCGACTACCTGTCGTACTTCTTCGCCGATCTCGCAAAGGTAGGTGTGTCCGCCTGCCTCTCCAAGCTTATAATATATATGTATATATGTACACATAGCTAACCTGACTTGAACAATTCTCCAGTTCCCCCAAGGACGCATCTACCTCACGACCCCACAACCGCACGACTCGCTCATCATCCCCCTGACAAAACTCCAAGTCTTCACCTCTCACGCCTCCCACATCCGCCGCCTCGGCGTATCCTCGTGCATCAAAAACTCCGCCTTCCACATCCCCGCCCACCCGACTCTCCTCTCCAACCTGTCCCCAGATCCCAACCTGCCCCTGCCTCCCCACACGGGCGCCAATCTCCTCCCGTATCTCTTGCTCCCGCTCATGGGGCCCGAGGAGTACTCCGACGAGGATACAGAGGGCATGCTGGATGAGTGCCAACTTTTGGAACCGGACAAGGAGCGCGAGAGGGATGTCGAGATTATGAAGACGCATCTTGAGACGCTGCTGCTGCTTAGTACGACGAGGGAAGGCCGCGAGGTGCTGCGGCGCGTCAAGGTATATCCCATCATAAGGGAATGTCACTTGCAGGTCGAGGATGAGGGGGTCAGGGAGGCGTGTGATAGATTGGTGCAGGTGCTTATGCGAAAGGAAGAAGGTGAGGAGGACGGGGATGAGGGACAGGATGGCGGCGCAAGTAAAGGTGCGGGAAGACTTGTTGAGTTGAAGCAGGATGGAGAAGAGGACGAGGATGAGGAGGAGAGGATTGTGGATATTGTGTAGTTGAATTAAAAACGATAAAAAGATAAAAGAAGAGATGAATGTATTGCGCTCGAGAGTGGTATCGAACAATCCAAAAAGTCCGAGACAATTCCCATCGAATGAGGGATCGCCTTGTGAAACCCTGCCATGTAGTGCCCGTTCCCAACACCGAAAAACGCCTACTAAACCCTATCCCTGAATCATTCGAGCGTGCTCCCAACAAAAGGAAAAAGAATGCCCCAGTACCCAACCAAGCTAGAAGCATGACCTATTAGCGTAGTCCCTCCGCTCCAACACCATCAGCGTCACCACCTTCCGTCTCCCCATCACCGTGCCCACTCCCCATCCGTTCAGCGGCCAGCGTGCTCGTTTCCACACCCTCCACCGACCCTTCTTCCCTCTCCCTCTCTCTCTCCCTCCCCCTGTCCCTCTTCTCCCTCAGCAAACCCTCTAGCTCCCGAATCCTCTTCTTCAACCCCTCATTCTCCCTCCTCGCCTCCTCCAGCTCCTGCTTGAAAAACGCAACCTCCTCATACCGCGGCGTGCTCACCACGCTGCCCCCCGCGCTGCGTCCCGAGACATGGTTCCCCACCGTACCCGTCTGCGGAGTCTGCAAGACGCCGGATCGACTGCTCGAGCTTCCCCTATGGCGGCGCGTCGTATGCGGCGGAGCGGGATGGGTGTGGTCGAGGAGGGAGGCGTCGTTGAGGAGCGAGGTGCTGGACGCCGTGGAGGCGACCGAGGCCGAGTGGGCGCGGAGGGCCGTGAGTTCGCGCGTGAGGCGGTTGACCTGTGGGGTGGATTAGGGCTCTGTTCTCTTAAATATTGATAGGTGCGTGGGGAAGCTTGGTCGGGTGTGGTGCAAGTGTAGGCTTGACTTGGGGGAGGGGATGGATATCATATGGCGGGAATGGGTGGATATGCGGATACATACCACGGCCTCCTGCTCCTTCTCCAACTGCAAGTGCAACTCGGCCGCCGTCAGGGGCCTGGGATGCCTCAACGGCTCACCCGGATACCCCGTCCCTTGCGCCAGTGTCGAATGGCCCATGAGGCTCGGACTCAGCGGGGGAAACGCATGTGTAGTAGTGGTGCTGGAGGCATGCGGCGATGGGGAGCCGTGTGCAAGTGCTGCGGGCGACGCTAGCGGCAGAGGCGGCGGACTCATGGGGTAGATTTGAGAGGTGCGGCGAGAGGAGGTGCGGGAGGGTTGGCGCGAGGTGGATGTCGGTGGACTCGTTATGGTTGATGCTGCTGGCACCGCGGGTGGAGGTGCGGCGGTCGGCGTTATGGCGCCGGCTGGTGTTGTTGTCTGCGGTTGGGACCGCTGGTCAGGCTCCGCCGTGTCGTCGGAGGCCATTTGCTTCTGTGGTGTAGTGTGGTGTAGTGTGGTAGTGTTGGAGTGGGGGAGAAGGGGTAGAGGTCAAAGGTGGTGTTGGGCGGAGCTTCGGGTTGAACTCCAAGACGCGGCAGGTGCGCCTACAAATTATAGATACTGAAGAAACCTGAAGCGGAATAATCGAGACAGTCCCGTTCTAAACGATTGCCTGGTCTACTATTTGCTCATTCTTGCCAGCTTACTTCGTACAACGTGAGGTGGTGGCATTCTTTGTTGTTTGGGTCCCCATCCAGGCTGACCATGTCCATCAATCAATGTGAAGCGTGAACCCAAGCTGAGAGGATCAGACGAGATAGGCGACTAGATATGGGCAAACCGCCTTGGAGAGCGTGGTTTACTAGCATATTTGCTTGCAACAAGCCGCTCACTTCCCGCTACTGGTATTGGTCTGCTAATTTCCCCTACTTTGGACTCGTATTTACTCCTCGTCATCGCCCTCCTGCAGGCTTGACGCAGGTACCTTATGCGGCATATGCGCGACAAGCCAGCCTATTTGCCAGTCATAATCCTTCTGCCCCAGATTGCAGGATCACTCATTCCGCCATCATTTTGGAAGAAATGCTTTTGAACAGATCCCAAGAACCCGCGCCCTCCCTACAACTCCAAGCCGAAATGCTCTGTCATCAATATCCCCAGGCGTCAAGGATCGATAGTAGAAGTCACACCAAGTGAAAGCGCCAACATCTAATATGTCCTGGCCAAGTTGCGGAGGTACCAGTCCACCAATCTCCTGCCAACCTTGGCTTCGGACACGTGAATGAGGTCCTGGCATGTATTAGCTTCCCGTGGAGCATATGGAAACCCTACTGTACTTACACCCTCGAGAGCGTAGTCAAGGTCGCTGCTGTGCACCAACTCGCCGTCCAGCAGTCCGCCCTCGGTCCACCTGATCTGCCTGTTCCTCTGCTTGTTGACGAGCAACCAGCACCTCAGCTTCTCCGGCTCCACCTCGAGGAAACCGGCGAGCTTCTTCAGATCCATCGTCGTGTAGAGCTTGAGGTAGCTCTTCACAGTGGGCGACATCATGTTGTTCTTGACCTCGTCCATGAAGATGCGGAGGTGATGCTCGACCGGGTCGATGTTGACCTCCGGGTTGTCAAAGTCGGGAGGAGTAGGGTTGATGAACTTGGGGCAAGCCGAGCGGAAGAGCTCCTCGAAGAGAGGGAGCGACTCCGGGCCGCCACGCTGCAGCCTATTGAACTGCTCTCCGTACTTCTCGCGGAGGGCGGTGTGGATCGTGTCGTCGAGCCTGGTGGGCTGGAAAGCAACGCAGATGGCAATGAGAGCGTACATCTGGTCGTTCTTCTTCGTGATGGAATCGTACTGCGCGTTCTTCTGGAAGTTCTTTGTCCGCGAAACGTAGACCAGAATGTGGCTGAACATCCGGATGGCATCAGCGTACCGCCGCATCATCATGTACGAGAATCCGACGTAGTAGTAGGTGGTGAAGTGGGCGGCCATGACGCGAGCGAACATGGCCTTCTTATTCAACTCGATATCGTCCAGGGTCTTGAGGGCAAGGCTGAAGTCGCCGAGAAGGCAGTGGACCCGCAGAAGACCGATAATGGAGAAGTAGCCCAGCATCTTGTACAGCGGCCGCGATCCGTACTCTCCGGCATACTGGTTCGGGTCCTCCCCCCGCTTCATTGCTGCCAGCTGTTCGCTGATCTGTGACCGTTGAATAAGGGAGTAGAGGACATTGAGCACACTGTAGCATCCCCACGTATTCGGGTTTTCCCTCAGAAGCATTATCTCCTCCTCGTTCTCGCCCTTGTGTGCCACCTTCTGGCGGTAACTGCAGAAGCTGTTGAACTGGTAGATGAACTCGTCGATGACATCCCATGCCCAGAAATACTGCCCGTCTCGTTAGCGGAGTCCGTCCCAACAAACCGTGAAGCCGCTTACATTCGGCACCTCCAGATCCACGGGTCCCTCCGAGTTCAGAATGTAATGAAAGAGGTTGCAATATGAGTCGTAGCTCGCGAACTTGGTCTCGAGGGTGGCCTGGAACTCCAGCGGCGTCGCGGCAGCATGCAACTGCGCCTGTATATCCTGGTTGCTGGCGACCGACTGAACGCGGCCCAAATCCTCCATGCCATCGTACTGCACCGATTCACGGTATTCGTTCACCAGAGCCTCCTCTTCCACATCGGAATCGTCTGCAGCGGCGCGGGCGGGCGCCTCGCCTTGGTAAGCGGGGGCGGCTTGACGCAAACTCATATTCAACGCTCGTGGAGGTGCGGTCGCGGGGGATCTCTGTCGGCGTCGTGGAGTGTCTATGCTCTGTCCCTCCTTCGAAGGCCTGAATTTGCCCTGTGTGGTCTTGGCGGCGGGCGATGTGGGCTTATCGATAAGAACTACTGTGTACATCTATCTTCCCAAGTTGAACTTCCCATCCCCCTTAATATCACAACATTGATAACAACTCGGGCAAATGGTCCTAGAGAGTAGCTTTTCCTTGGGGTTAGGGTCTCCAGTCCCAAGTGGACTGCTCAATAGCAGCTCCTGGCTATGAACAGCATTTACGCCCCGCCTTGAGCCTTCTGACGACAACTTTCCACTGTGCATAGCATAGGATGGCTAGTCCTAGGGTTATTAACTGTTCTATATCTCTATTTCGTTCACGTCTTCAACCTGGAATGTATCCGAGTTGATGGTCGACAACTCTCCGGGTCGCCTTCCACTACGCCTGGTAATGGAAGGCCGGATTTTGATCTGATTGGTTTGGTGTGTCGTCACTATGTCACTCTGTAGATCAAGGAATGCCCACCTCATGGATGCAGTGTAAATTGTGTCGAACACGATTTTCTAATTCTCTGCATAGCCGCTCCCTAGTAAATGTTTGGGTCCACTATCTTTGAAACAAAATGCCGTCGACAATCAAAATCGCCGTGATCCAACTTTATGCCAAAGTCAATCCTGCCCACTTCCTGCGTACCAGTACTTAGGTTACGATATATACATATAACTAACCCCTTCCAGCCCTTGGACCCAGAACACAACTTCACCAAAGCCGCCTCCTTCATCCGGTCCGCCGCCGCCCAAGGCGCCCACCTCGCCGTCCTCCCAGAATACCACCTCACCTCGTGGGTGCCCCAAGAACCGACCTTCCTCCCGCTCTGCGACCAATGGGAGACGTACCTGAAAAAGTACCAAGCCCTAGCCAAAGAATGCAACATCTGCATCGTCCCCGGCACACTCGTCGAATCCCACCGCGGCGCCTCGTCCGCGGAAGACAAACTCCTCAACGTCGCCTACTTCATCTCCAACTCCGGTAGCGTCGTAGGCAAATACGTCAAGAAGAATCTCTGGGGCCGCGGCGAGCGCGAGCATCTGACGTCCAGCGGGCGGGATGTGCATCAAGTATTCGACACGCCGCTGGGCAAAATCGGATTGCTGATTTGCTGGGATCTGGCGTTTCCCGAGGCGTTCAGGGAGTTGCTGAGTGCGGGGGTGGAGATCGTCGTGGTGCCGGCTTTTTGGAAGACGACGGATTGCGGCGAGGATGGGTTGGGGAGGAATCCGTGGGCGGAGGGGGTGTTTTTGGATAGTGTGGTCACGGCGAGGGCGTTTGAGAATACGTGCGGTATGTATCCATGCTCTACTTGATGTTTATCTGGGAAGTTTCGAGTTTCCTTTCTGTGGGATTTCTGTCTTGCACGGAAGGACTGACTGACTTGGACGCTTAGTGGTCGTTTTCACCAACGCGGGTGGTCCACCAGGGGAACAGTTTGTTGGATTGTCTCAAGTGGCTGTCCCGTTTGCAGGTCCACTGACGCGGCTGGGGAGTTCGGCGGAGGGGATGAGCGTCGTGGATGTGGACATGAAGATTTTGGAAGAGGCCGAGGCGAATTATGGGATCAGGGCGGATCTGGCGAGGGAGGATTGGCATTATGACTATAGGCATTCGATTCGGGACAGGGCGTAGGCGGATACATGTTCTGGGAAGGTTCTGCTGAGAGTTAATGTAGACCCGGCCTGCTATTACACTACCTAATAATTCCCAAGTATGAAGTATTAGCTAAATGAGGAATGTATACAATGATATAACCTGCACCTCCAACGCACCACAGAAAATGCTACAGTAATTGTACACAGTCACAAGAGGAAATACATTTACCTCTCACCTACCCAGGCCCGCAAGCTTGCCCAAGTACCCCAATCATGCAGGTAGCAGAAGACTGTGTTGCTCAGACTAGGGAACAGTTTTTGCTCTACTTGCTAGGAGCCTTAGGACATTATAAATTGTGTATCGCTGAAGCCGCGGTATTTATTCTACGTTATTCGAGTATTGCATATTCGTAAGCATCTTCCTATTTATCTCCCGGTATCTTGAATTAGGGATGCATGCAAGACCGAGTGCCAATCGTTCAATCACCTAGGTACCACAACCCTTTCAGAATGACGAGGTGAATGTGCACTCGGCCCGCCGAAACTGCTTGAAGAGAATAGAGTTCCAAGTTAAAATCTTCGCATTGGCGGGAGCTGAAAGAATGGGTATCTATGCAGGGAACAGTTGGAACCAAAAGGAAGCAGAAAACTCCCCAAACCCACATCAACGCCTCAGCTTGATTCCACCGGCATTGCACAGAAAGCGGACGTTATACTTCAAAAGGAGGAATACGTAAGATGGGGACTGATCTCTTCGCGCTGCATGCCCGCGGAATCCGGAACGTGCTTGAACTCGTCCAGCACCAAGCGCCACAAGCGGACAGATGCCAGCCATTTCCCACGTCTGCCATGTCTCTTTCTCCCTCAAACCACGGCGGGATCAGCCCAATTCAAGCGAACGCCATTTGACAGGTACGATTCGTCCTCGCTGTCGGCGTCGGAATTGACCGGGCAATCATCAAGAACACCATAGGGGTTCGAGAATGGCTTGGACTTCATCGAAGGTTGAGAAGGACTCGATTGCACTCGGCGAATGACCTTGGGCAATGGAGCGGCACACTCGTCGGGGTACCAGTCGATGCGCAGGCCCTTGTAAGCCGTGCGGGACATCATACACGTCCTGGCAAACAGTCCATTGTGGATGGAGTTGGTGGAGATGTAGGCATCGCCATTTCTCATGTTGACGTCGATCACAACGAGATTGTGGATGTGGTCCAGATGTTCACGAATCTGATCAGGGGCAATCTGCTTAGCCGCGGCGCCGCGAACTACGAGATTGCGGGTTGCCCCTTTTGCAATCTTGTCAGAGACATGCGGAGGTACTTGGAACTGGCGGTCATGCCAGCGGAACTCGAGCTGCTCAACGTTAGTCTTCGCAGCCGCATAATCAGGTTTACCCCCGTGCGTTTCGCAAAGCGCACATACCCTTTTCTGGTTCAGGTAAATGTCGTTCTTCTTCGTATGGGCCAGAAATTCAGCGGCCCCTTCTACAAACGACACCGTAGCACACCGGTCATTCCGGAGATAGATCTCTGCCAACCGTCCCCCGCGAATCACCTCTACCAAGTCCTTGTGGGTCGTCCTATCGGATAAGTTGGTGATGAGGATAGTACGTTTCCCATGCGTTGGAACACGGTGCGGGGAAGATGCATCCGGATCGTCGAGCTTCTCGTTCGTGCCCAATGAAGAACCGGCCTGGCCAAAGCTACTGGCTCTCGTGTGGGGCTGAGTGTCATTGCCTTGCAACCCTAGTCTATTCCCCTCCCGCACATTGCCTGTGATATGCTCATGATCATCCCGGTATTGGTCGCGGATCGAAACGTCCTGTACAGGGTTCGATTGGGTGAAGGTTCCCGCATAGCCGTTGGCTTCGTTGGCACAGGAAGGAGCCGAGTGCACGTGCGAGTCTTCCATCTGGGGTGAGACGAGCGTTTGAAGGGCATCGTGCGTCAGACCGCCTCGTAACAGGGCTTCTCTGAGCAGGTCTGTGCTTAGTTAGACTTGAGAATCTGCAACTGTGGAGGGAGCTTTACTGTATTCGCGAGCAGACCGAACCTGCGGAAATCAGCTGTCTTGTAAGGAGTGCGGGGGAGGGGTACGAAAAAGACGTACAAGGTACTCATATTCGGTAGTCGAGATGGTGACGGACGTGTGTGGAAGTCCCGGAATGATGTCTGGTCCGGATGTATGCTATTCCAAATCCGTGAGCCAAACGAAGAGGCAGAAGACAAGCAGTGACGCACGTAGTCGGCTCTGAGAACAATCAGCACCGACTTGTTGCAAGCATGAGCCGGGGAGTACCCGTAGATGCTACTTACCGACGCAGGAGAGTTTCAAAGTAAGTTTTGCCAATCGTGACGGTCGCCATGGAGAGGGCGGGGACAAGAGCGAAAGGCACGGCGGAAGCACGTTACCGCCAGGAAGAAGAAGCTGGAATGGTATCCGTAGACTGGTGGCCGGAGGAAAGATGGTAGCAACGTCCACATCGGATTGTTTTAATCGGGAGGCCCGTGCACAAGGTTTCCTTCCAGGGGCAGCGCCCAAGATTGAAAGCCGCGGGGCGCGCGGGAAGGTGCCAAACGCCATGAGAGCCATCGTCACTGCCGCACTCTCCGTTTCTTCACCGTTTTCCAGAGCTCCGCCAGCCTTGCACGACCTGCAGCCGTGAAGGAGCCAATCTGCCGGTCAATAATTTGAGAGAAGGTCGAGGAACCGTCGCTTGAGCTTTCTGAGAATGAGACGTGAGGGGAAGGAAGCTGGCAATCTGTTCGGAGATTTTGGCGGAAACCCTCCAGCTTGGGAAGCTGCGAAGCTTGGCGATAGTGCTTGGCAAACCATAACCTAATCAGGACTAGCGAGCCTCGGCTTTGAGGAATTCCATGCTTCGTCCTCTGCAGGTCTCCCAACACCTCAATCCCATGGACTCTCCCCGACCCCCAGCTCCGCAGCAGCTCCGCCAACAGCTCGCGACGCAGCCGCCCCTCAGCGAAGGCGAGGGCCTCAGTGCCTATGTCTCGAACCTGACCGGCAACCCCTTCTTCACCGCCGTACGTGTGTCAACCCATTCCTACCGCACCGCATGAGGCAATGTGCTTATGGTCGCCATAGGGCTTTGGCCTCGCAGCGCTTGCCGCCGCAGCCCGCATCGGCCAAAAGGGGCTCCAGCATGGCGCCTCGCTGCTGCGCCGCCGTATGCTCGTCGACCTGGAGATCACCCGCCACGACGAGGCATATCCGTGGCTCCTCCAATGGATGACGGCCTTTCACAGGGCCCAGGCCGCAGGTGCAGAGCTCTCCGCACAACCGCATACCGCGAAGAAAGGCGGCCTCTTGACCTCAGTAATCAGTCGACTCAATCCGCGCCTGCACCACCTCCAAGTTCGAACGTTGCAACCAATCGACGGACCTTCCAGCGCCGCCCATTTCTCCTTCGTTCCCGGCCATGGCAAGCACATCCTCCGTTATGGCTCAGCCTTTCTCATGGTCGATCGGCAGCGTGAGAAGAGCATCAACATAGGCACCGCCGAGCCATTTGAAACCATCACCCTCACCACCCTCTATGCCCACCGCCACATCTTCGAGCGCATCTTTACCGAAGCACACCAGTTGTTCCAGCAGATGCAGGAAGGGAAGACGCTCATCTACAATTCCATGGGGCCTGACTGGCAACAGTTTGGAGAGGCGAAGCGAAAGCGTCCTCTGGACTCGGTCGTGCTGGAGCGCGGGGTGAAGGAGCGCATCGTGGAAGATGTGCAAGCATTCCTAGCTGCACGGACCTGGTATTTGGACCGGGGCATACCATATCGGCGAGGGTACCTGCTGTACGGTCCTCCAGGCACAGGCAAAAGCTCCTTTATCCAGGCATTGGCGGGGCATTTGGATTTCAACATTGCCATTCTCAACGTCAGCGAGCGCGGCTTGACGGATGATCGATTGAACCATCTCTTGACCAGGGTCCCCCGACGGACAATCGTCCTGCTCGAGGACGTTGATGTCGCATTCGTCAACCGCAGGAAGCCCGGCGCAGACGGGTATGCTGGTGCGACTGTGACCTTCTCGGGTCTGCTCAATGCGCTCGACGGCGTTGCGAGTGCAGAGGAACGCATCATCTTCTTGACCACCAACCACGTCGAGAAGTTGGACGAGGCACTGATCCGGCCGGGACGGGTGGATATGACGGTCCGGCTGGGTGAGGCGACCGAGTACCAAATCGAAGGGATATGGGATCGGTTCTATGCCGACGTCGACCCCACGGGGGAGGCAAAGCAGCGTTTCATGGCACGGGCAAAGGAGCTGGGGCTGGTAAACTCGGTGAGCACAGCAGCGCTCCAGGGATTGTTCCTGTACAACAAGGACGACGTCGAGGGCGCCATCAGCATGATGGAGGGTCTAAGTGCGGGGAAGGACAGACGGCAGCAGCCGCATGTTGACCACAGCGGCCACGTGGATGTAGCGTGAGCGGAAAAACGTGGGGGTAGCGTTTACCGATTTCTGTACCTATGTCACTGTATAACGTCGCGTCGGGTAGATAGCATGTTGTACGAATAGAAGTTGTAAACGGAGATGCCTCGAGAAGATGATATGTAAATACACCAAGTGAAACTTGGAAGAGCACTTATCCGAACGTGACCGAACCTCGGCAGGCCGCCAAGAAGGGGCTTGCATTAGCGCGCGGAGATGCCCGTTATCGATCAATCAGATAAAGTCACCAGGCTTGTCAAGATCCTGAACCTCCCAGTACGGCTTAGCTGCTTTTTCGACCGCCTTCAACTCGCACCCGTGGACCCGATGCTGTCCACCGCTACATATGGGGCCGATTCGCCGCCCGACGAGCCCTCTTGCTGGTCATTCTTCACCTCCCGTCGACGTTGAGACCACCGTTGAGGACCCAGGACTTCCCCCAGATACTGCCACTCCCGCCCCTTTCGCTACTACTTTCGAGCTCCATGATTTGCCTCCAGCCATCCATAATAGCATAGCAACGCCCGACTGCCGTGTCTCTGATGACCAATTCCAGGCACACGAGGCTGTCCGTAATCGCACTCGACCTGCCTCTTCTTCCCCGGAACTGGGCATGTCGCGCGCCCCCTTGCTGGTGCGTTCCTCACCCGCACAGGGAACTGGTTCCTATGGCGGACTCCCCGTGCTCTCAATGAGCTCCAGCCCGGGAAGCCCAGATCTGGAATCCCCTCGAAGGAGCTCTGCAGCACCACTGGGAAGCAAGACCAAAGGGAAACGGAAGCATAGGGAAACAGATCCCTCATCTTCCCAGCCCGCTCACGTCTTCAACCGTGATCGAGAGGACTCGATTCACAGCGCCCCAGTGACTGCAGCAACGAAGCGCCGTCGTAGTAGCATCTGGAACCGCCCCAGTAGTGAGGCCAGCGACCGGCTTCTGCGGGATGAGTCCCTGTTGGATTCGCGGTTTAACTCGAGTGGCATGACTCCTATGCCTACCGGAGCACCGCACCTTTTTCAACCCCTGGACGCTGCATCAATAAGCAGCCAGGTGGAGGAACGGGACGAGAGCGAATCCACCATCAGCGATGACCTCAATGAGTTCAAGCCCACTGCTCCACCTCAAGACAATTCCCCATATGCGCAGGTCCGCGCTTCCGTGGCGGCTACCGATGATATTTCCCTTTCCATCAACACTCCGCGAATGTGGACGCTCTCCATAGTCTTCGCCGTCTTAGGATCATCCACAAATCTGTTCTTTTCCTTGAGATACCCTAGCGTTAGCATCACTCCCATCATTGCACTCTTATTAGTCCATCCCTTGGGTCTTCTGTGGGATCAGATCCTCAAACGGGCGGATGATCCTGAAGAGACCTTTGTCAACGGGACCATCAGTCGTGGTATCGGGTCCCCAGACAGTGCTTCTTACACGAATGGCACCTCTTCCGCATATGTGCGTTCTTCGCATTTAGCTCAAGCTCAGCAGTCCTGGAAACGCAGGCTCCGGCTCTGGTTAGCTCAGGGTCGTTGGAATGAAAAGGAGCATTGCTGCGTATACATCAGCAGCAATGTGTCGTTCGGTTTTGCATTTGCAACGGATGTAAGCCTTTGCTGGTCCTGTACCACGTCGCGAGGAGTTGACCGTCATCCAGGTTATTGTGGAGCAGACCAAGTTCTACCATCAGGACCTTAGCATCATATATCAGATACTTCTGACCCTCTCCACGCAAATCCTGGGTTACGCACTGGCAGGGCTTACACGTCAGTATCTTGTCCGACCAAGCGGCATGATCTGGCCTGCAACCTTGGTTTCCACTGCCATGTTCACCGCATTACACAAGGAGCAAAATAAACCAGCCAATGGCTGGACTGTATCCCGCTCCCGATTCTTCCTATACGTGTTCCTCGGAGCGCTTGCATTCTACTTCCTCCCGGGGTTACTCATGCCCGCGTTGAGTAACTTCAGCGTAATCACTTGGTTTGCACCCAACAATGTCGTGATCGCCAACCTCGTGAGTACATGAAGCTCGGCCATGGCCTACCCTAAACTGACTTGTACAGTTTGGTACCTCATCCGGACTTGGCCTGTTCCCAGTGACTTTTGATTGGGCGCAGATTTCCTATATTGGATCGCCGTTGGTCGTCCCGTTCTGGGCGGCGTTGAATATCATCGGTGGTCTCGTCGTCGTCATGTGGATCATGGCCCCCTTGATGTGTACGTCCGTTGCATCCGCTTCTAGACGATGTAGCTGATTCGGGCCCAGATTATGCCAATGTGCTATACTCTGCGTATATGCCCATCCTTTCGGCCGCAGTGTTTGACAATAAAGGAAAGCCGTACGACGTCAGTAAGATCCTGACTGACAACTTCCTGTTCGACGAGGAAGCGTACAAGAACTACAGTCGGGTGTTTCTGCCCATCACTTATGTTCTCAGCTATGCCCTGCAATTTGCTGCGCTCACAGCATTGCTGTCACACACAGTGCTCTGGCATGGGAGAGACATCTGGCGACAGTGGCGGCGATCCTATGCTGAGATAAGGAGACAGAAGGGGCCAGAGTACCAACCAATACCTGGGAACACCGACGACACTACCAGTCCTGCAGCATCGCGACCCGACCGTGCCAGCACCAGCGTCGACCGTGAGCCTGACCTGGAGCACCTCCTCACCGCCGAAGACGTTCATAACCGGCTTATGCGGCGGTACGATGATGTGCCTGTTTCCTGGTACATCCTTACCGGCCTGAGCATGACCGCCATTGGCATCTTTGTTGTAGAGTAGTGAGTTTGTCCTCTCGCTCTCGTCAACCATTCCTAACATTTTCAGCTACCCCGTTCACCTCCCTTGGTACGGACTCCTTCTTGCTCTGAGCATCGGCGGCATCCTCTTCATTCCCATCGGCATCGTAATGGCCATCACCAACCAACAAAGCAGCCTGTACCTCATCTGTCAACTCATCTGTGGCGTCGCCTTCCCTGGCCGCCCCGTCGCGAACATGGTCTTCACCACCTACGGCTACATCACGTCGACACAGGGCCTCAAGTTCTCCTCCGACCTCAAACTGGGGCACTACATGAAAATCCCGCCGCGCATCCTCTTCTACCTCCAGCTCTCCGCCACCGTCATCTCCTCCCTCACGCAAATCGGCGTCCTGAACTGGATGCTCAAGTTCATCCCCGGCATCTGCACCCCCGAAGCCGTCGACCGCTTCACCTGCCCCATCGCGCGCGTGCACTTCAACGGCAGCATCCTCTGGGGTGTCGTGGGTCCCCGCCGCTTCTTCGGCCCCGGCGCCCTCTACCGCCCGCTCATCTGGGCCTTCCTCGTCGGCGCCGTCGCCCCCGTCGTCCTCTGGCTCTTCGCTCGCAAGAACCGCAAGTCCCTCCTGCGCAAGGTCAACCTGGCCGTCGTGTTCGGCAGCCTGAGCTGGATCCCCCCCGCCACGGGGCTCAACTTCTCCGTCTGGGGAATCGTGTGCTACCTCTTCAATTACCGGATTCGGAGGAGCAGGACGGCGTGGTGGGAAAAGTACAATATGACGTTGAGCGCGGCGCTGGATTCGGGCGTGGCGGTGGGGTTGGTGGTGATTTTCTTCGGGGTCGTGTTTCCTGGTTGGATGAAGGGGTTCAGGTGGTGGGGGACTGAGGTGTTTAAGCAGGTATGTCCATGTCCACTGCTCCATTCTTTTTTCTCTTTTCTGTTTTTCCGGGTTTATTTGTCGCATGCCTCCCATCCTATTGTGCGCACCGATGGGTTGCTGGCAACTAACGCGAATGTACCTACAGGGCTGCGACTGGCGCGCCTGTGCCTACAAAACCGTCCCCGACAACGGCCGCTTTGGACCCAGTGATTGGTAATTTACTGTGAAGACGAACATCATGACGACGACGACGATGACGATGATGACAGCAAGAGATCTGGTTACGATGGACGAAGTATGAACCATTGTTTGCTTTTTGCGCATATTATAGATTTGAACGCGCTGAAATTGGTCTGATTTGGAGCTATTTGCATTGCATAGTCAGCCGGGCGTTTCTGGGGGATCTAGAGTTGATTGATTTCTTGAATTGTGGCAGATGGCTGTGGGAGGAGAGGGAGGTAGGCATGGGTTACGAGGTGTTGTTGCATAGGGGTGCTGGTGGCGTGGATATTATATTGGTTGTATATAGCGCGGGAAGAATGGATAGGTTGATTTGATATCATGTTTGTCCTGTTTCGTGAGATTGTGGTTTGCCCGTTCCAATGATTATGATGGCGCTATGGTTATCTCTGATTCTCTGCAAAACATGCCAGTAAAGCGTAGTCCGCGAAACTTTTCAGTTGCTCATCACAACGTTCTCCGCGCAAAGCAGTCATGGGGATACATTGCCTTTCGGTCGGATGTGAGAGAAAAGGAAAGCAAAGCACCTTTTGGTTAAGAGATGGAGGCAAACTCGATTGTGGCCCTTCCCCTCCGTGAGAGGGATCTGCACAAGATGAGACTAGTTGCTGGCATAGTCAGTTCTGCTGCATGGCCGCGATTGAGGGATATCCACAAATTATTTATGTACCAGCAAGAAGTCTATACAAAGTGTGCACATCAAGGTAGAACAGAAGACCGCGTGTTTGTGAATTAATCCACAACTGAATGAAAATCAACCATACCCGCTCACCTCGCCACGCCTCAAGAGAAGGAAAAAGATATCAAACAACGGTAAAAGATCCCTACATTTTGCTGTCACTATGTTTCGGCCGTGCATCTATCCAGCAACACCACACCCAACACACCACACCACAGCCAACGCATCTCACACCTTCCTCCCACCCGTCAACCTCCTATTCTCCCTCAACCGCTTCGCCTTCAGCGTCTCCCTCCTCCTCTTCTTCCACGCGCGATTGCTGTCCCCCCTGGCTTCCCAAAACCACTTCCCGAACGCCGACTCTTCCGCCTGGCCCTCACCCTCCCCCTGCTCTCCGCCCTTTACACCATCCGCATCCGCATCCGCATTCGCATCCCTAGCGTCTTCATCTCCATCATCATCCAAGTGCATATTCGCCACCGTATTCCCCCTCATCTCCTCATCCCCTTCCTCATCCCCATCCCCATCATCCTCATCATCACTCTCCGCACTCCCCTCCCTCCTCCAATCAAACGAAAACTTGCGCCCAATAGCAGCTGTATCCGGCGTAGGCGCCGCGCTCCTCAAGCCGCGCCACTCAAGGTCCCGCTGCGTGAAGGGCGTCATGGGCGGCTTAGCAGTGGTTGCGTCGCCTTCCCCTTGGGCGTCACCATCGCCATCGTTGTCGAAGAAGCTAAATGCGGTTTTGATGGGGGCGAGGGTTTTGCCGGGCGTGGAGGACGTGGTAGTGTTTGCGGCGGGGGAGAGAGTGGGGGGTTTGGGCCGCTTGAAGAGGGCTTCTAGGGGGTGGACTTGTTTCGTCTGGTCTTTCTGGGGTTCTGGCTTGGGGGTGCTGGTGGCGGGGGGAGAGGATGCGGTTAGGGTCAGGTCTGGGAGAGTGCTTGTGTTGGCGGTGGGAGAGGCGCGGGTGGAGGAGGCGTCGTCTACGGAGGATTCGGAGTCGGAGTCCGAGGATGACGATTCTTCTTCGTCGGAGGAGGAAGAGACGACGGAGGATTCGGCATCGTCGTCGGAGGATTCGGAGGATGATGGCAGTGGAGTAGGAGTGACTTGTTTCTTCTTGCTCTTCTTCTTCTCAGGTTTGGTTTTGGATTTAGGGGAAGAAGCAATGCCCGTGGGCTGGGTCGGGTTGTCTGCAGCAGGTGCCGGTTCTACCAGCTCTAATAGTCTCCTGTTCCTCGCCTTGCCAGTTTCTGCCTCTACGACGTTGCCGTCCTCGTCCACCCATCCCTTTCCGTTGATATACTCGACAGCTGGTTTCGGGTCGGGTGCTACCTGCGAAGTCTTCAGGAAACTAGGCGTCTTGGTGTTGTGCTCAAACTCGTGAATCACAACCTCACGCGGATTCTTCTTCTTCTTCTTCTCCTTCTTTTCCTTGTTCTCCTTCTTCTTCTCCTTGTGCAACAGCTCATTCGCCGCAACGGGCGTCAACTTGGCATGAAACAGCAGCTCCGGCTCCTTCGTATACTTTGACTCCTTCCTCGCAGCCTTCTTCTCCTTCTTGTCCTTTCTCTCCTTCTTCGCCTTCTTCTTCTCCGCCGCCGTCTCCGTCCACCCCCTCTTCACCTTCCTCCCCTCGGGCAACTCGACCCCCTCCAACACCCCCTGCTCCTTCTTCCTTCTACTCTTCTCCTTCTTCACCCGCTTCGCCGGCTTCTCCTTCTCCGCCGCGTCCGCCTCAGCCAGCGCCTTCCGCTTCTCAGGCTTCGCATTCTCAATCTTGACCTTGGACCCCTTGAGCGTCGAACCGTTCAACTTCTTCTTCACCTTCTGCGCCTCCATGACCGGCAAATCGACGTATCCGAAGCCCCGTTCCGGAAACGTTTCGACGACGTGGTACGAGATGTTTCTGGCGAGCGGCAGGACCGAGGGCGCGAGGTAGACTTTCAGGAGCGCTGGACTGAAGGGTGTGATGTGGAGTCTTATGTATTCGGAGGGCGCATTTGTTGATGTTGGGCGCGAGGAGTCGGGTTGTGCGGAAGCGGGTGCAGAAGCGGAAGTGCTAGGTTGGTTCTGCTTCTCAAAGTGAGAGGGAGAATGAGCGACGGCGTCTGCGGGCATCGAGTGCGCGCTTCTTCGCCCGAGTGCTGAATATACGCTATATAGATATTGTTTTGCAGTGTGCGCGTGAGCAGCGCTCGAGAGGGAATTCCGCGCGTTTGGAGGATCTTGAAAAGCTGAGATCGGAGCGCGGCCTAAGCGCCGGACTCTATTTAAAGTGGGGAACTGGCTGGCCGCCGAGCCGAGAACGCCGGAAGCTTGTTGAGAGCTTCTCGGCATCCAGACGATCCAAACGACGTCGTTTGGACTTTGTTGATTGCTGCTGCTGGTATGGAGCGTCGGCGCTCGTGGATGTTGTTTTTGCTGCTGGCGCTGCTCTCGTTGTTAGCGCCCGCGGTTGCGAAGTGTAAGTCGACCCGCTGCTTCTTGAAGATGAAATGGCAAACTCACAACAAATGAATTAGCACCAACGTCTTTCTGCAAATGCACCTGCTTCGGCAAGAGCAGAATCTTCGCCCTCGATCCCCCTGCCGATTCGGAGAAGCCGAAGCCGCCATCCTCGCGATCCCTCGAGGAGCGCGCCTCGCGGAAGAAGACGTGCAATGATTGCAATCGGCAGTTCTGTTTGGGATATACCTTCTGCAAAGGGGAGAAGGAGGAGAATGTCTTGACGGCGTGTTTCCGTGAGTTGGACGAAGGATCGTTAGGGGAGAAGATGGAGGCTGATTGGATTTAGAGCGCGATTCTGCGAAGGACCAGGCGGTGGTTTACATCTTCATCATTGCGACTGTGGGGTTGTTGAGCTATGCGGCTGTGAGGCCTTGGGTGGATAAATGGGCAGAGGTAGGAATGCGCTGTTTGAGTTGAAGACTGATGGCGGCTAACATACGGCAGAGGACCCGCGAGCGAAGAGACTATATTCCAGTCTCAAGTCAGACGGATCAGTGATCCTAGAACCCAATCGATAATGAGTGCATGACGCAAGGCGTTCAGGAGACGATAACTGAAATTGGCTAGTGAAGTCTTTGAATTATCGACATGAATTTTAAGGATACCCAAACGAACACCTAGGTCCAACATACGCCCCGTTAGTGACTCCGCGATGCAATACAACTCGTATTATTACAGTGATGTACAGATTGCAACTCTTATTCTGATTTCTTCGAACCACCCCACACCCAGCCGAACCAGCCTTTGCTCGTTTTCTCTACCGAAGATGCCGCGTTGGCCGCGGCCTGGTCGAGCGGTCCACCTACTGCAGGCGCCGACTGTACTGCATGTGCCGACTGTGGTGAGCTGTTCACTCTCGCCTCCTGCACTGCCTGTGTTATCCCCAATCCCCGAGCTTTCGCCGCCTCTTCCTCCTTCTTCTGGAACTCTTGCACAGCCAATCTCCGTTGTTCAGCCAACTCCTTCTCCTCATTCCACTCGCCATGCATCCACCACAGCAGTTTCGACGGAGCTTTCCTTTCCGCCTTCTTCTTCTCCCAAAGCGCCTCCTCTTCCGCAATTCCTTCCACCAAAGCCCTCTGAGCTGGCGTAGCAATCCCCTGGTGGACAGCGTCCCGCGCCGTTTGTAGGATACGGGCTTGTGCTGCCTCCTGTTCCTTGTACCATTCCGCACGTCGCCGGCGATTGTAAACGACCATATCTCCTACTGAAAAGACGGCCATAACGCCAAAGCAGCCTGACATACATTAGCAATCCGGTCCCTCAAACAAGTACTCCTCCGGCACAGTGGGATCGACAAGGCATACCGGTCGCAAAAACAATGCCGTAAACGGTCGCGCGGTGCATGAAATCCGCCGCCCTCCGCCCGTAGAAGTATGCAACATCCCACTTCGTGACCTGTGCCATCTTCGCCCGATTCGCCGCCTCCCTCAGCCGCTTGACTTTCTGCGCCGGCGTCTCATTCTCCGGCGCCGGGTCCGCAAACTGCAGTATTGTGCTTCGGCCGCCAGGCTTCGTGTGGGCCCATACTCCGGTGGCCGTGAACCGCGTCGACTCTCGAGGGGATCTAGACATGGTGGAGAGAGGAACGGCGACCGCGATTCTAGTGATTGAGGCTGGAATGCGCCGCAGCAGGGGATTGATAGAGCTGGGATAGAAAAGTCGGGATGCGGAGATGGAGCAGCTCGGCTTTCGGCGGTTCGTTTCTCCGGTGGTCCAACTTCGCCTCATGACATTGATGAGCATCCAGTCGATGCTTTGTTGGAATAGTGAAGCGAAATCTGACGCGGACTCGAGTAGTGAACATAGTGGTTGGGTCTTTTTCATTGGACAAGTATCAGCATGATGCCAGCGCTTGTTTCAGTCTTCCTTCACGTTTCCTTTCCGTAACAGAGCACGCTTTCCAACCGCCATGGCAGACAACAATACAAACCAGGCACTAGATGTAGATGAGATTCTACGAACACTTGCAGGCTTCTCTGGTGCGCCGCAAGCTCCGCCTCAAGAGCAAGCTCAACCTCCGAAGCAACACCTTCCAGTGATTCCGAAGGCGCATCCCCCAGCTCAGCCAGAGGCGCCACCGCACCCGCAACATCGACCTACAGGTCCCACCGTCCATCCTTCTACCATTACCGAGTGGAAGCATGGTCTCCGTTGCCTCAACAAGCTCGCGGCTCAGAATCCTCATTTCGAAACCTCCATCCAAAAGCTCATCAAGGATCAAGAGCGCAACGTGAAAGACTGGGACAACGGCCGCCAACGCCTTATCGCCGAGCAGCGAGCAAAACGGGAAAATGAGTTATCTCAGAGAGCAGCCATCAATCTGCCGGGACTTCTCGACAATGCGCCACTCCTTCGTGTAAGCTTCCGTCGTCAGTATCTGTATTTTGACCATGACGTTGCTGAACTTATGTGAAGACTCCAGAGCGGGACCAGGAAGAGCTCAACGAGTACTATCAGAAGGTGTACCGTGCTTGCCGTCAGATGTCTGAGTCTCACAAGAAGGAACTGCAGCGCTTGGGGGTTCCGTTCTTTTGCTTGAGGTTTGATCTACTGCGAGCCGATGATACGAAGACGGTATCTTCGCCTCACGAAGATGACGAACAGGAGAAAGAGGTGTCTGCCTCGTCAGACGGAACTATCACAGAAAGCGAGCTTTTGGTGCTGCAGAAGAAGATGCTGAATCACTTGATGGAGCTGTATGGAGATTGAGATATCGCCGGTCTAGAGACTTGTTTCCTCGGCAATTGCGGCCAATATGGCCGAGTCCTATGCTCTTTGAATACCTCGACAGGTTTTTGCAGCACTCGGCTCAAGGACAGACTTCAGTTAGGCGGAGCGATCGAGCCTCACATCGTTGTTTCAAACAACCGCGGAGCCTGATTGGACTCTCTGGAAGCCAAAAGTAATCGTACTTGGATACGAGCGGGAACAATGCCAGAGATACTGGGTCATAAGCAGCGAGATTCCGCTGAGCAAACTTCAAACGCAACTTCGGGCCCATATTCAGGCCTTGTCGTCGGGACACACCTACCTCGCACGCCGCTTACTCCCACCGAGTATGCAACCGGGCACGAGATATCACATATGTATATTTCTTACTCCGCCATTGAATCATCAGTCAATACAAATTATTTTTCTTTCTACCATATTATCTTCGATGGTCGAGGCATCTCTTCATCTTTGTCTCACTCCGTTCTTCACTTAGTCTTCTCTCTCACTGTCGTAAACATCAATCTCCTTCAGTTCAATGCGCTCAATCACATATACTATTCGACAAGCTTTAGTTAACAACGCCTACGTATTGTATGCTAGGCACGCCGCGTTCTAGGACTGCCATCCTAAGCTGCCAGGCCATGTCCGAAGAACGTTGACGCTGCGACTTTCACTCTCACACGCCGTAAGACTCTCGGTAAAGCAGAATTGGACTGTCAGGGCCCATGGCCGGCTGCCGTTTGCTCGTCGAATATTGGCGTAGGCGCTCAGACCCACTCTCGAGCCAGATAAATACACGACCCCCCCTCCTCCTCCACCTCTCTCTCTCCTCACCACACACCACATTCGTTTCTCGGTATCTGGTCTCACCACACTCTTTTCCCAACTCTTTCCTTTGTCGCTCTGACGCTATCTGCACCTCGCCATCGCGATCACCAGACTGCTCCCTGAAGAGTCCTCTGCTCGCTTTCTCAACAGCCACACTGCGTAGGTAGTACACACTTGCCACCCTCCTGCCACTCCTTCCCTTCTCTTTCCCATATCTGCCACTATGGTTATCTTCAATGTTGTCGGCCGCATCGCGGTCGCGTCTGCTGCCATCTTCAACGGCAGCGGCGCGTTTGCGCACAACGGCGACGCGGCTGGGTTGGACCACTCTACTGTGGCGACCGCGGCCATTGCTCCTAGAGCAACCGTCGCTTGCCCAGCTGAATGCATGCCGAAGATGTGTACGGATGAAGTCAAGTTGAGGGGCACGAACACTGTCTTGACCTACATCTGCCCGCCAACGCCTACCCCGACCAAGCAGCGCTCGACCGTCTATCTGACGATCACCGAGTACACGACGGTTACGCCGACGGTCGCTCCAAGTGTCTCCAAGGTTCTGCAAGTCTCGAGGTATGTGTTTTTGGTCTTGTTATGAAGGGGTGTACTGATCCGAGATACAGCGCGACCGAGGAAGAAACGACGACGACGACGAGGGGCACTTCTAGCAAGATCGTGACTATCACCATCACTTTGCGTCGTTCGTCGTCTGCTGCTGGGGTCACCACTTCGGCCGTCATCACAACTTCGGCCGCAATCACCACTTCTGAAGCGATCACTACTTCTGCAGCGATGACCACTTCGGCCGCGATCACCACCTCTGCTGAAGTCATCTCCGACGTGCATACCTCGAGGTAATTCAATACGGGTCTCTTTCTTGGACCAGCTTTATACTAACATTGCTTCAGTGGCGCACAGTCTACAAGTTCGTCCTCGACTCGCCATGCGATCTACTCACTGTTGGTAAACTCCATACATTTGCCCTGCTTTGCCTAACTCTTCTCAGGCCTCCGTCGTGGAATACCACAGTGATTGCGAGCTCGGGAACATCGGCGATCCACAACAGCTCTGCGACTGTTGCTCCCATCCTCTCTACCAGCGTCAGCACAACAGCTCGCAACATCTCGAGCACTGCTTTTGATCAAGATACGTCTACTAGCATCGCTCACAACACCTCTACGGCTGCGCTTTCGTCGTCTTTGAGTTCGTCTGCGGTATCATCCTCGACTGGCTACGCGATGCCTAGCTTCCAGACCCCTCCCTACCCTCTTCCGAACGCGACGTCCAGCTTCGTTGCTCCTACCGGCGCAAACACCGCGACAAGCTACATCATCACCGCCTCCAGTTCCGGACAGTATTACTCTCTCCCTCCTTCTCTCGAGGAAGACGTTGAGCACGAGCACCGCCTTGCACGCCGTCATGGAGGCGACGACAACTCCTCCGTCTCCTCCCACGGAGTTATGTCAGCTTCTTACCGCAATAGCACGTCCAGCTTCGACTTCCATAACATGACTTCCAGCGATGGCGGTATCGCTCTGACATCCAGCGCCATGCAGGGCACGGGCACCGGTACCAGCACCGCCACCGGCACGGCGACCAAGACACTGACCGGACCTACGACCAGCACGCAAGTCCACCATTCTAGCCACAGCGCCTCTGCAACTGCTTCCCCTTCCGACAAAGGCGAGGCTGCAGGCCTGGGCTTGAATACGACCGCCCTGTTCATGTCTCTGGCTCTGATGATGGGCTGGATGTGGATCATGTAAAGGTCTTTTCCGGACAGTATATCTGCGGATGTTTTTCTGTCCTGAGGACTGCACATGGCGGTTTCCTGAATCTGGAGTGTATCAGGATGGGGTTTTCTCACATCGGAGTTGCGGCTATGGTATATAGACGTGGTATGCTCTGATGACGAAACTTCATGATGGAATGGGAATGAATCACGATTACTTTGTCTTACTAACGACTCATGTGCGTGCTATGTGATGTATGCTTGTGTGAGTTATCCTTCCTAGCAGAAGTGTTTGTCTCCTACCTTTGTTGTATGTATAGTGAACGTTTCGAGTCTGGAAGGGTTGCTACCCGTTGAAGTCGCTTCACCATCACCCACCCACACAAAACCCCACCACCTCGGAGATGAGCTGTAAACGAACCCCTACCCTATGGTAAGAAGGAGGGTGAGAGGAGGTTCATGCCGACAGTGCTCTGGCAATTTCGCTGTACGCCTTCTTCCCTTCGGCGCCTAAGCAGCTATTGCCGCTAGTCAAATCAAGGAATTTTGTATGCAGTAGGCACATACTAAGTGTAGCCAAAGAGTTACTCTGGATGAAAATTTGAGTCCCTGGTTACAAAAAAATTGATTGTTTAGGGCGCTGGCCTGCAAAAGTGAGGGCGCTCAGTTCACACTCCTCGGCGCCATCAGTGGTTGCCCACTCGAACAGTACCCTCCTCTCACTACTTTCAGCATTCCCACCACATCTGGCTTTCTCTGCACATATTATATAGCATTTATTCTTTTTCTTTCTGTTCACTGGGATAGGGAAAAAAATAGGGCGAATGCCCCCAGAAACCACAAAAAAAAAAAAAAAAAACCGCCACTTTCGTAGTCAGAAAAACCCGCTATTCGCAGGTTATTTTTTTCTTTCATAAAGGTATTTAATTGAGCCACTAAGCGGACTCGAACCACAGCCAGGTTGAATTGGTCTGGAAGTTCCCGTACGCTCGCAAGTTATACAACTGAGCCACCTAGGAATCCTCTCGCATCAAGCTGACTGTGCTAGGAATTGTACTTTGGAGGGTTATATAGTGCATATCTTTCGGGTATAGAGGTGAGGGAGAATGTGAGTGAGGAGGACGAGGGCGGTGACGTAGATTTTTTATTGTGGAAGGTGCGTGCCTGCTGTTTTGGGTTTCTGTGAGAAGGCAGTCACTGGGTGGTCTTTCACCGGCGCAGATTGAGTGCAGGCGGCGAAAATCACGTTCCATGGTATTCTAGGAACGAGACAGCCATATAAAGAGGAGATGAGTATGAAGGTGATAATATTATGGAGTAACAAACACAGATATCTATATAGCGCGTGCTTTCGATAACCATAAAAGCAGAGGTATGAACAGAGTGAAATCTACAGACTGGTTTGAGGGCATTGAATAGTATAGTCACCGTCAAGAGCCACCGTCAACAGCCACCGTCAAGTAATCCGAAGAATGTTATCCTGCTTAACTGGTTAGAAGGTGCTTCATTGTGAAGTTATTTCGGCGCCTTCAAGTCAAATCAATGGTCTAATTGACATAGACTAGTCGTGCTTTTGAAGACAAGATCCGGGTGAATTTCCGTGCTCATGCATAATCTAAGCCACAAAGCGGCCGGGTCAGCCAGCATAGGACCAATAGCCTCCTAACCGCGTCAGCCTTGTACGACGTTGGGCAGGAGGCGCAGCCAGCTGAACAGCTGCAATGCAGAATGCCACATGCGCGGCGAAATGGATTATCCGCTCGCAGTCTTCACTATAAATCCAGTCGCGCGTCCCTTGGATCTTGCAGCTTTGACATCTCTCACACTGCATATCACTGTCCGACATGGATGCGGTCGCTCTCTCCCTGCAGCTGGTCCAAACGGCCGATAAAATATGGACGTTTCTGAAAAATGTCAAAAACGCTCCCGAAGACCTTCAACGAATTTCCGACACGGTCGAATCCCTTCGCACCATCTCAAAAAACGTCCATACGGTCCTGATCTCACAACAGCCCCAAGTCGTTCAAGACCAACAAGACCCTGTCCCTGCTCCCCGTCCGCTTCCCGGAATAGAAGCCTGCCTGCGAAAATGCGAAGAACAACTGCGGCCCCTTGAAGACATTGTGAACAAGCATAGTGCTGCCTTCCGGAACGACTCACCAAAACTCGATAAGCTTTGGAGCAGCATCCGCATGGGCTTCAAGTCCAAGGACATTGCGGATTTCCATACCCGTGTCCATAGGGAAATGGACTTCCTGAAGCTCTGGCTTGAGCTCAATTCTTATCACTATAAGTAAGTTGTTTTTGGTAATTCTCGCGCCAATGATGTGGCGTCTATGTTCATAAGGAGACAAGGGTTCTGTTAGGATGGTACCCTGACATTTACAGTGCCCAAATTCTTCCTGATATCCGCAGGGACATACGTTCTATGCAGGAAAGTTTTCTCATGGCCATTAAGACTACAATGACACAGGTGGTACCCGTCAACCAAGGTACATGTCCAGCACCGAATGTGGGTCCCGCATCAAGCAGCGATACGTACAGCTACAGTCAGGACATTGATCTCTACGCACCTTCACATCGAACAACGGTTGATGTTGCTCCCCACCGCCGCTCAACACAGTTACTGGTCAAGGTCCACTCAATTGATATGCCCCTTATTATTCGATGCCTAGGTCTTCGGGGAAAGAAAGTTCGCAAGTATCTCCAGTTTGAACAGAGAGATGAAGAAAACATAAACTCGGAACGGCCAGTCATAATCTCCGAGGAGGTCGTGTACTCCTGGGAATTCCACAACCTACGTCGCGGAGTTGAACTACATTTTGATTCACTCCATAGTGCCATACTACCCGCCGTTTCTTCCTATCCAGTGATGCAGGGTAGTATGCTCCGGCTATGTCGTGATATATTTGCAACAGGCACTCTGAAAGACTTGCAAACGGCCTTCAGCAGCGGAAAGCTACATCCGTTCACGCGGAACGTTGATGGCTATACTCTACTTCATGTACGTACCGCCTCAACCTACTATCGACATCAAGCTAACGCATGACTTGCAATGAAGCTAGCGGCTCGTTATTGTAGAGCAGACTTCTGTCAGCTTCTAGTGGCTCTGGGTTGTACCGTTGAGATGTGCAGACGAAGCCAGTCGGACCCAATTCGAAGCCCCGCATGGTCTGCATGCATTTACAGTGTTCCCGACGAGTACCAACGAATCGACACATTGCGATTTTTGCTCCAGAATGACGATGCATTTGATATCGAACATTTTGAACCCCGCTTTTGGACATGGGAATTCGACCCTGAGGTAGACCGCTATCGGAGCGGGCCATTTGCCCAGTGGCTATGGGACAATGCACCACTTTACTTCGACGACTCTCAAGTTTCGACAGTGAGATGCGAGCTTTTTAATGAGATGCTGTCAGACAAAAATTACGGGATCCTCATTTTAAACAGGACTCAGCTATTGGAAGTGTTGGACAAAAGTGACACCCTCTATTTTCTGTTCGATGGGGGCTATACAGAAGCGGACAGCTGCTTCGCCATAGGGAAAGATTGGATAGACTTCCTCCTTAAGAACAAGGTGGATCTTGAAGACTATTTCAAGAAAGAGATCGCGCGGGCGAAGGAATGTGCTTCAGATTCCGCCTCTAACGAACTCGCGCACTGGCCCGATGAGAGGCCTCGCAGAGTTGTGATCGGCACCAACAGCGCCGGTGAATGGAATTTAGGGTGGCAATGGGTGGTTGATTCTGCTGAGCCCTGCTTTTTGGTATGCTCAGAATTTGCGGCACTTGCCAATAACATTGGGTACGAAATAGAGTGGCCATACTCCTGTGGTGGACAAGTATTTTTCTTCGAGTTCGAGCACGAGGATAACGGGATATATGAAGGGGCGACCGCCATTAGAAGAACAAGCATATTGAAGAGAGCGGAAAGATTCAACCGTCGTATGGCCAACAAAGCCCAGAAAGAGTCGAGGAAAGCCAGGAAAGGTCTCCCGCGCAGGATGCCGGGAGCATGGATATAAGACTTCGAGACTCGCGGCCACAGTCCTCACAAGGCCTTGATCACTACATCGGTGCCAGAAGACGTGGCTGTATATCTACGCTGCAAAGAGCACGAGCCGTCATCCTCCCGGATGGAACGGAGGAAGGGAACTGCTATCGACTTTGCATTGCATCTCTCCACGAATGTTTTGAAACTATCACCATCCAATTAAAGGAGTAATGAGTCCGGCACCGGTTAGTGCCGACAGCATGCTGTTCTCCACCAGTAACGTCGTCCAAATATCAACGGCTTCATTAATTGGAAGATCAAGACGGAAGGATGCAGCTCAACTATACCAGAGACGAGTGTGTAGGGTTGCAAGTGGCGATGAGGCGTAACGGTGCCGTTCCTTAAATCCCTGCAACGACCCCTTCGACCCTTTCGTCTGTACCGTTCCCTTCTCGTCTGTCTCCTTATTGTCAGAGCCACGGAGCTAGCCGCAAGTATTACAGCGTTCTTGTCGCTGACTATTCATGTTGTAGAGTCCGTAGACAAAATAAGGACGTTCGTCGAAAATGTCAAGGACGCCCCGACCGAGTTGCGAAGGATTATGGAGACCTTGGGAAGGCTCGGGTTGTTGTTGCAAAAAGTCCGGAAAACGCTAGAACGGCAATGCGAGCAGAAGGCGCCTCTGTTCCTTCGACCATCTTCCTTACTGGGGGCCGTTCTGAAGGATATTGACCGTCATCTTCAACCACTTCGAGCAGTGCTAGAGAAACATAAAGCGTTGTTTCAAGATCCAGGCAGACGTACCATAACTTGGAGCAAGACCAGCCTTGCGTTCAGCTCCAAGGCCATTGCTGGAATTGAGGAGCGAATGCATCAAGATGTTACACTTTTGGGAACAGCCTTAATGGCCAACAGTACGAGTATTCAATACGTGCACCCAGTCCGGTTGATACCTGATCCCGCATTCCCAAGGCATAGACTTCCTGTCAATGACGCCGTTTACTGAATTTTCAATCATATCAAGAGATCGTCGGGAGCCCTTTGTCGCTGAGGTCGGTGTTTGCGCTCAACTTTGAACGTCACTACAGCTTCGACATAGGAAGACAATGGCTAGGCATCCTGTCCAACTTGGAAGTGGACCTGGACGACTACTTCGCCCGATTTGACGACTTCGACGGCTTTATCGACTGCCCGTATAACAATCTCGAGCTCGGCTATCGTCACGAGATTGTAGCTCCATGCAATGCCAATGATGAAAGAACTCTGGGTTGGGAACGCGCCTTTGACCCGGATTGCGAGGGGTATCTCATCATGTCTGAGTTCGAAGCACTGGCAATGGACTCGTACAATATGCAGGATTTTCGATGAGGAGGACGAGTGGGTCGAATGACGACATGCGCCTCTGCCCAAGGCAGTGCTGGATGCGGATGGGTGGATTACGATGGAGAGTCGGGCGGAGCAGCTTCGGCTCGATCCAAAATGGACAGGGAGACTGGAGCGCAGGGTGGCCAGGAAATCCCGAAAGGAGATGAAGCGTTCGGGGCAGAAAGTCGCGAGGAGCAGGATGCCAGGGTCCTGGGTATAAGTATCCAGACGATGGGGCTCGTAATATCCTCTCTTTTCAATATCTGGTCAGCAGAGGGTACTCTTCGATACCACACGCGCGCGCAAAAGCATGGTGATGAATAACCACCTGGTTAGGCGCGAGTCGGTGGGGGTGTCCAACATAGAAATGGAGGCAGTGCAGCACCAGCAGGAGACAAGCTATCTATAACCGTAGAGACGATATAATGCTGAGGTGAGAAGCTTTTGTACTGATGAGGTGAGAGGTCCGGGCACTCCCTAAGATTGACGTTCTTGCGCCTTTGGACGAGAAACCAAACAACAACAGTGAAAGCAACGACTCTGAGACAGAATACAAGACGAGGCAACGCAATACTGTGAAACTTTGCGGAGAAGTCTCCATAAAGAAATTCCGGTAACGAAGACACAAACAACAGCGGCGAACAGAAGGGTATTTCTTCGCAAGAACAAAACAATTTTTCCTTCCCTCCTCTTCTCAGCATAGACGCCAGCGAGAAGACATGATGGCATGAAATTCGTAACGGTCGTAAGCATCGTCATGTTGTCCCTTCTCCTCTGTTCCAGAGTTGAAAGACCACTTCTTAGCGGATCTTGATATGATGGAACAGCTCCATCAAGTGCCTCGCATCTAACACACCTGTTAGCTACTCACTCTTCCACACATTTGCACAGCGAAACCAAGACAAAGACATACCACTCGCCGACGTAAACGTCAACTGATACCTCCCGCCCTTCCCCCTCGGGACCTGATACCCCTGATGAAAGACATACGGATGCAGCTCGGCAAACTGCACCGTCGCCGTGCCGACCCGTTGCATCCAGCCCTTATGCCCAATATACTGCGTCACAAACGCCGTCCAAATGGGCACCGTCTTATTCGGGCCCCTCCTGGCCGTGGCCTCGAAGCGCACGGCGCCCGAGTCGCGGTCACGGAAGATGCGGAAGGCATGCAGGGAAGTGTGATCCTGGATCTCGCCGCCGAACTCCTCGACTTCGCCCGGCTGGAAGAAGTCCTCGAGGCCGGCGGCCACGGGAACTTCGTCCTGGCGCTTCATGGCTACGAAGGTGCAGTAGAAGAGGACCATGCGTTCGTACAGGGTGAAGCGCAGGTTCGCCCAGAGGTCCAGCTGGCCGTCTTCGCGGTTGACGCGGCAGAGCTGCAGGCACGATTCGATGCGCAGGACTTTGAGGTTGGTGAGGGGTAGGCAGTAGCGGAGGCGGCGGCCGGAGGGGTCGAGGGTCAGGAAGAGGATGCGGGCGCGGTGATCGTCGGGGCGCCAGTAGAGGCGGACCCAGACGTTTGTGGCTTCGAAGGGGAGCTCGAGGACTTTGTGGAAGCCGTCTTTGTCGAGGAACTCGATGGCTTTGGGCTCGTTGCGGCCGAGGCATTTGGTTCTGCGGTTGGTTAGAGAGGGGGGTGCTGAGGCTGGGCAAGGACATACGGTTGGCCGAGGGTTTTGAAAGGAGTTGAGGAGTGACGGCCGTCGAAAATCTGGAACATAGGTGAGTAGGCATCCATGCATCTGTGGAATCCTGTTACCTTAGTCGCCCAATAGGCGCCACTGTTTGAATCGTTTGAATGCGTAGAGAACGTCTGTGATGACGCTGTTGAGTATGTTGGTGATTGCGGGATTTCGGGTACCGGGGGAGGAACGAAGGGTATTTCGCCATATATGGGAGAGTGAGCGAATGGCGGCGGAGGAGGCGGTGGTGGAGGAGGTGGAGGTGGCGGAGGTGGGTGTGCATAAGCTGGGTATGTCTGGTAGTGAGGCATTTTGGGCCTTGCTTGTGCCGGTGATTTTGGTCTTGGAGTCTTTGCACGTCCTAGAGGCCTTCAGTCAGTCACATGATATGTATTTGGGATCGTAGAAGTGGATGCGTTCAGCTGAAGATATAAATAGACCAAGGTGTGAAGGACATCGAACCTACCGTGTGCGCGCGGATCTCCGACATGGAGGCCTGTGAAATATGATGCGAGGTCGTCTTCGTCGACTGTGACTACTCGCTTTTCTTGCTTCTTCAGAAGTTTTGAAAGGCGCTTGCGTATGCCCTCCATTTCTTCATCAGGAGGTTCCCTGACATTGTCAAATGGATACTCCAAGGTTCACGAAGGCTGAAGACTTACCCCTTCAGAACATCAAACATGCTTTGGAGATATAGCCGATAGAGCTCCAGCCGCACAGGCAGTGAGATGCCTTCATCCTCGAGCTCGTCTAACGCATCCTCCCAGATATCCGTGTAATCTGGAGTGCCGGGGAAGGCGCCGGGATGCTGCTTGGTCGGCTTCTTGGATTTGCTGAACATGTCCCGTACATCCTCCAAGGTGTAGCGTAAGCTGGGTAGGACGATTTCCAAATCACGCAGGATGCGCCCCACGTATCTGCCATAGCGGGACAGTTCCAAGCTCTCGTTCAGCGTGTGAAGGGCGTGTGAGATGGCGAATAATTCGGCTATCTCTCCAGTGATTTCTTTTGCATACTCTGGAATCTCGTTGAGAAAGACATGGAGGCCGGCAGCCGTGTCTTCGGCCTCCTTGGCGGATTCGAGGAGCCTCCAATCCATGGAGATCAGCGTGACCTGGAGATATCTACCTGGGGGTTCTCCTTCAGCCGACCGAGGGGAACGGAGTCGTTCGCATGCTTTGCCGAGCAGATAGTAACGCGTCGGGAAGACGAGAGGTTGATGTGCGGAGTGGTGCTTTTAACAGTCGATGTCTGCTGATGACTGGTGGGTGAGCCTTGAAGAAGTGGGATTTGACGTGTCGCGAGAGCGGAAGCCAATGGATTTAATATTATATTGCCGACGAAACCTCTCTATAGATGCTGCACCTTAGCCGCACCTTTCCCTCTTCTTCGGCTGGCTTCGTTTTACCGTTTCGTGTTGCTCGCCTTTTTCGAATCTGGCCCCCACGATTGGATATTCTTGCCTTGCTCTTTCGAAAGACTCTGGCTTTTTTTTTCGTGCGCGTGCCGTTGTCGGTGTCTTGCTACAAGCAAGTGTGATTTGCAGGCAAGCTTATGTTCTGGCGGGGTTGCGGTTAGCACGTGAGGGTATGGAGGAGGTGTCGATCTCCTCCGATGGTATAAATGACGCTCCCATCTGCCCACCTGGGCCGATTCACGGCGTGGCTCGCAGTGAGTGGCCTTGAGACGATGGTCGCCATTGCATGAGGGTTGCAGGTTGCATGACAGTCTCCAGGCAGCACCGTCCATGGCTGCTCGGAGCAAAGGAGAAGACTTGGCGGCGACATGAAAGATTCACAGCAACAAAACAACGACAAGTCGGATCTTCAAAAGGGAGCAGGATGGGGTCTTGCTCACGAAAATCTGGTAGGAGAGGGCTGCCGTCTGCCTTTAAATTCTGTTTTGCTGGCTGCACCAAAATAGATGGATGATAGGGCTGCGCCTCACTTTCCCTTGCGACGTCCAGCCTCATCAGTTACCCATGTTAGGCAGCGAGAAATGTTCCTCAAACATTTCTGCCCAGAGCCTTGAGTTTCTCGTCCACCAGTCTTGAGACCATCTTCTCGAGGATCGCGAATTCGCCATTCGCAGTTCCCTCAAAGTAACCCGCAACACTCTTCTCAACATACTTGCCCACTTGGTCGACTTCGACATTCACATCGTCGCCCGGTTTCTTCGCCGCCGTAACCACCTTTTCCTGCGTGTACGCAATCAACATGACCTCCCACCATCCCTCCGGTCCGTCTTGCACCTTTGTTACTGTCAAGCTCGCCCCGTCTATTGTCACATAGCCCTTCTCAACGATGTAACGAAGGACGGCCGGCTCTCGCGGCTTGAAGCGGAACGTCAGAGCATTGCCGTCCGGTGTGACGGATACAATGCTCGCAATCGTGTCGACATGGCCCTGAACAAAGTGTCCGCCCATACGCGTCGTCGCCGAGACTGCGCGCTCGAGATTGACATGCGAGCCCTTCTTCAGCGAGCCCAGGTTGGTCCGGCGGAGCGTCTCGGGTGCAACGCCGACTTTGAAGGATGTCTTGTCAAACTCGGTGACAGTTAGACATGTGCCTGACTGAGTTAGTCTCTTTGCAAGCATTTGGACGTGAGTAGACAGACCATTGACGGCAATGCTATCCCCCAGGTGCACATCTTCCAGAATACCTTGGGCATCCGATATGGTCAGCGAAGTGCCTCCGCCCCCAGTGGCCGTCTGGTCGAGCTCCTCAAGCGCGGCGACAGCTAGCCATCGTCAGCTGGGCCACCAAGCACGCATCTTTCGCAATGGAAATCGCACTTCCTATTATTTCGACAAGGCCGGTGAACATGATGGATTGCGGCGCGGTTGTTGATCTGGAGACGACGACCGAGGGTGGGGGTGAAACAAGCCTCGGAGCTTGATGCGGGGGGTCTCGGTCGGAAATAGCGCGGGCGTAATCCCATCTATATCAGACTTCAAAACTTTAATACTTTATCTCATCTTGCTCTCAATCTACCACTGAATATTCGGAAGCATGTCTCAGACATTACGGCGTGTTTTTGCGGCTTCAATAAAGTACGGCACCGGCAATTGGCGGTTGAGCGGCTCACGGAGGTGCATTGCCTCCGCTGCTAGTCAACAAGATGCCGGGACCTTGCCGTTAGCTGGTATCAAGGTCCTGGACATGACAAGAGTGCTTGCTGGGGTGTGTTGGCCGCCTTGAAATTGGTAGATGAAGCTTCTGACACACGAATAGCCCTACTGCACCCAAATACTGGGCGATCTTGGGTATGCAATGCGTGACCCTGTATGGACCTCCGCCGAGGTGACCCATTGAAAGCGCATTTGTTGACATCAAAACAGAGCAGAGGTTATAAAAATTGAGCACCCCGAGAGAGGAGGTGATTCTGCTCCCTTAGTCCGTTGCAAGAGTCCTCACTGATGTAATCATGGAACAGACGACACTCGAGCCTGGGGCCCTCCGTATGCCAAGCATATCAAAGGCGAACATCGAGAAGGCCCTGGCGAGAGCGCATATTATCTTGCCGTAAGAATTTTGTACAGGCTCTAGAATCCTGTTGGCTGACTTGTTCAAGGTGAACCGGAACAAGAAGTCAATAGGATTGTCCTTCCAACATCCTGCGGGCGTTGATATCCTTCGTCGACTAGTCAAAGAATGCGACGTCCTCGTTGAAAACTACCTACCCGGGTCGCTAGCAAAGTATGGGATGGATTACGCCTCCGTGTCCAAGATAAATCCCAGCCTTATCTATGCGAGCATAACAGGATACGGGCAGACGGGACCCTACAGCAGCCGAGCTGGCTACGATGTAATGGTGGAAGCGTATGTCTGACGACCAGAATTCTGGATCCGTGACACTGATTCGGGACAGAGAAATGGGCTTGATGCACATTACCGGAGCCCGAGATGGACCGCCCGTCAAAGTCGGCGTTGCAGTTACGGATCTTACTACAGGGCTGTACACATCAAATGCTGTCATGGCTGCCCTACTCGCTCGCGTCAAGTCTGGAAAGGGCCAGCACATTGATGTTGCCCTCAGTGACTGTCAAGTGGCAACGCTTGCGAACATTGCTAGCTCTGTGCTCATCAGTGGCAAGAAGGACTCTGGGCGGTGGGGCACGGCTCATCGTGAGTGTTTATCAAACTTGTCAGACTTTACAGTACTAACCGGCACAGCATCCATTGTGCCATATAGAGCATTCAAGACGGCTGATGGTGACATATTGCTGGGAGGAGGGAATGATCGACTCTACGGGATCCTTTGCACAAAGATTGGAAAGCCTGAATGGATTACTGACGAGAGGTTCAAGACGAATCCTATGAGGGTGAAGAACAGAGATGTGCTAGAGGAGCTGATTGAGAACGAAACACGGAAGAAAACAACCCAAGAGTGGCTTGAGATCCTTGAAGGCTGCGGCATGCGTAAGTTGCCTACCCTGCCGTTCCATACACATTGGGCTATACTGACAAAGTCCAGCATACGCCGCTATCAATGACGTTCAGACGACACTCAACCATGACCACGGTACGCAATTGTCCTGTCCAAGTACCTGCTTTTCCGTAGTTTACTGACGAACCTTACAGTCCTCGCTCGCGGCATGGTCCAGGAAGTGGAACACCCCACATGCGGCCCCATTAAGCTGGTCAATACTCCTGTGAAATACTCCGTCTCCAAACCTGGTATAAGAACACCCCCGCCCACACTCGGCCAGCATACGCGAGACATTCTGAGCGAGCTTGGCCTTAGTGAAGAGGAAGTAGCTCGGCTTCGTACTGAAAAGGTCGTGGCCTAGCGTCGCGTAAGCTGCATCATGAAGCCATAAAAATTCACTAATCTTCCGCGATGTTTGCATATGTGCATACAATACATCGTATAAGCATTCTATTGCAAGCTCACCCCCTGGAGTTATAGGACTATGTTACTGTAGCCCATAATTACCTAAGTAGATTAGCGTGATCCTCTGGTTGCCCGCACGGGCCCCGCCATGAGCTCTAGTCGGACGTCCTTCAATCGCATTCCTCATCCTCCACCACCATTGAGACGCCGTTCCAGTCGTGCAGGCCCAAGTCCTTGCAGCGTCGCATACAAACCGAGAAAACAATGAGCGCCCCAGGCCCGCCTGCAAACCATGCGGAAGCGGTCAATCGCAACCCGCAACTGGCGCCCGCACCCGCGCCGGCGCAACCCAACCTCTCCACCACCTCGACACTCCCGCCCTCCACGCAGACCTCCCTCTCCCCAGCGCCTTCGAGCTGGTCCTCGCAATCGCCGATGATTTCTCATGGACCGACTTCCGCTTCGTTTCCCCAGTACTCTGCGACTACCGCTGAGATCCTGCATCGCATACGGTCGGGCGTGTCGGGGAGTGCGGTGGGGACACCAGCATTCGAGGCGAAGAAGGCGGAGATCATGCAGAATTATTTGACGAGCGATAAACTTCCGACGCCTACTCCAATTGCAAATCCCGCGCGGAGGGGAAGAGGTGGTAGAACGTCCACCCCAAGTCAGTCAAAGACGGAAACGGGAGCTTCACCTGCGCCTGGTGGGACCCCCGCGGCGACACGGGGATCGGGAAGGGGGCGCGGAAGGGGTCGTTCCCGGGGCGGTGGAAGAGGTGGGAAGCGCAAGCGGTCAGAGACGTCTGATAGCGATGTAGGTTGTTCCTCTTGTGGGTCTGGAAGCTGTTATGATTCAAGGCTGATATGTAGCAGGACGACTCTGATATTTCATCTTCATACACACCACTTCCAACGCGGACAAAATCTGGTCGCAGCGTGAATAAGCCCGTGTCCTTCGTACCCACGTTACCCGAACCATCACAAGGAGTGAAGCGGCGGAAATCCGCCAAAGCCATCCTCGCGGCCCAGTGCACAGTATGCCACCGGGGCAGTGACCCAAGCAACAACAGGATAGTATTCTGTGACTCTTGCAGTAACCCCTACCACCAATACTGTCACGATCCGCCAATTGACAACGAGGTGGTGGATGTGCTTGAGAAGGAGTGGCTATGCGGGCCCTGTGAGAGGTCAAAACAGAATGTCGTCGAAGGCACACAGGGCTTAACACCCGGTACCGGCCTATCCATAGACGAAGTACGTTTCCACCACTTCCGTCTCCGTCGCTCACTAACGCAAAAGAGAAACGAGCCTATCTCTCAACCCTCCCTCAAGACCGCCTCGTCTCTCTCCTCTTACACGCCACAGTCCGGCATCCCGAACTCCCCCTCTTCCCGCCCAACGTCGAGGATCTGATTCCAGAGACTCCGACCACCTCCGCAGTAAATCACTCTCCCTCCGTCCCCGCCCCCGCTCCTCCGTCCCAACCCCCTAAACCTCCCGCAAAGACGGCTCCACCTAACGGTTCTTCCTCAGCCACGCATGTCCAGCTGCGGATTCAGCAGCTAGGCCGCGAGCCGTCCGATTCGGATCCCGCGGAGGCGCAGTTGCTGGGCGAAATGACATTTTCCAATGGCCAACCTTCGTCGAACAAGAGGCAACCACCACAATCATCAACATCAGCTACCAACGGTGTTATCGCCAACACCATAAAGGAGTCTCAGCTTCAGCCTCAGCCTCCTCAGCAGCAACAACAACAGCCCTCAGAAAAAGCGCAAGACGCCGTCGATGGCGAGTACGAAGAAGACGACGATGGCTACGACACGGATCCGCCGGCGCATTACCCCAAGCCGGGCCAAGGGTTGGCGAGGAATCTGCCGCCTGAGAGCGAGGATTTGCGGTGGTTGGTCGACGACAATTTTGAGGTGTTTAGTCATAGTTGGGGTGGTGCGGGTGCAGGTGGAGATGGTAGTGGTGGAGGAGGTGCCGGGGGAGGAGGAGGGCATTGAGGGGGAGGGTTGCGGAGGTTGGGGGAGAGAGTTAGGATGCTCGTGTGAGGTGGTTAGTGGTAGGAGAAGGAATGACACGCGTGTGTGTTAGGCGTACAGGTGTGCATAAGATGGGATTCAGCGTTACCACGCTTTTGATGGGTGAGGATAACGAATTGTATTATGAGGTTGATAGGAACTCTAAGGCGGGAATTGGCCGTTTTGGTAGCGTGGGCGACCAAAATGTGAAGCCTTCAGCCATCTGCGTCTATGATAGTTGAACGATGGGTCGCTGACATGGAGACGGCATGCTTGATGCGTGAATGAGCGTCTGATTCGTTGGAATTCATGATGGAGAACCGAGGTGCCTGTTTTTGTGATGTTGATGTTTACTGGACGCCGCCAACAACTACGGAGTCAAACTAGCGAACACGGGGAGATGTTGGAAAGGAGAGGATAACCCAGGTTCCACTCATAGAAGGATAGGCAAAATCTATCTTCGACACCGACGATGAAATCATGAGGCTTGCAGATGAGCGCCATACCCAGTGGCATCCGTCCGTATATTCCTCTCTACGTTGACTTTATGCATCTATACAACAGCGATCATGCGTTTCTTTTCTAATTGTGTCGTTCAAAAAACCCCAGCACCCCAATCCACCAAACCGCCAAGCCCCGTCCCCGGGAAGATGAAAAGGGAGCCGGTATTCCAGACCAATGGGTTGGTATCAAGGATCATAGCGAAGTGCATCAAGCACCGCATCAGAGCCTCAAATGTCCCCATGTCATCTCTTTACAAAGACCGACGAACGCGCCTCTCCATTTGCGCAGGGTGAGCATTCCCATTGCCATTCCCATTGCCGTTCCCATTGGCCTTCCCGTTACCGTTAGCTTCGTTATTCGCGGCATTACCATTTCGATGCCCGTTCTGATTAGCAGCGTTGCCCTTCCCTTTGCCCCCTTGGGCATTACCGCCTTGGAGACCAGCGAGCAGGTCGGCGAGTTGGTTCCCTCCGGCATTGCCACCATTCGCGTTATTGCCGCCCTGAAGGAGGGCAAGAAGGTCTGCAAGCTGCTGGTTTTGATTTGCCTTTCCGTTCCCATTATTGCCATTGTTGCCCGCAGCCGCGCCCAGAAGGTCCTGAAGAAGCTGTCCGAGATTGTTGTTGGCGTTATTTCTACCATTCCCCTGTCCCTTTCCCTTTCCTTTTCCTTTTCCTTTTCCTTGGCCTCGGCCATTGCCTTTCCCTTTACCATTTCCGCCGCCGCCAACCTCTGTTTGGTTACCAGCTCCAGGAGCAGTCAGGTTGGCACCGGCGGCGGGAGGCTCGACGATGGTGACATTACCAGCGGGGGCGGTTTGGTTGGCGGCAGCTTGGCCTTGCTCAAGCTGGGCTTGCTTCTGTTTCTGTTCTATTCGGGGTGTTAGTTACAGACGGTGGCGTTAGAGGAGAGGTGGGAAAGGCTTACGGGCAGCATCCTCGGCGACCTTTTGTTGCTCCTCTAAGGCCTTCTGTTCTTCGAGGGCCTTCTGTTTGTCAAGGGCTTTCTGCTCTTCCAGCGCCTTTTGCTGGTCGGCAGCTTGTTGTTCGTCGACGGCCTTCTGCTGGCCATGAGCGGCTTGCTGCTGCTCAGGAGCGGCCTGCGCAGCCTTTTCCTGCGCAGCCTTTTCCAGAGCAGCCTTTTCCTGAGCAGCTTTCTGGTGAGCAGCAGCCTGCTCAGCAGCCTTCTGCTGCTCGGCGGCGTTCTGCTGCTCAGGCGCCTGCTGGTCGGCGGCAGCTTGTTGCTGATGAGCAGCCTGTTGCTGCAGCAATGCCAGAAGCTGCGGGTCGATTTCTTGTTGCCGGCCGGCCTGGGCCTGTTCCTCTGCTACTGCAGCATCTGGTCGTGGTCAGACAAACCGGCGAAGATCTGGTGGTGGCCAACATACTTTTCCCCTTTCCATTGCCCTTTCCTTGCTGTGCCTCTTCCTGCCCGGCGGCATTGCGTCCTTGACCTCCTACATTCGCATTTTCCGAGGGGTTGCGGGCCGTCAGGGCGGCAATATCGCTTCGTCGAGCATACGACCCAGCGTTGGCGGCGGCAACGCCCTCCGGCCTTACGAACGGAGCGGGAGCGGCGGTGACCAGGGCGGACACGGAAAGGATTGTGAGAAGGGAAGAAACGGTCTTCATGACGACGATATAATATGAAAGATCTGTAGGGATTGTGCGTCGAGACAGTGGATGAAAGGAGAGAAGAATAAAAACACAATCTCAACAGTAAAAGGTGAGCTCAGCTCAAGCAAGAAATGAACTCAAAAGATGAAGTGCCCTGCACCAGAGAATGGATCGAAGACAGAAACTGGGCGTGAAGAGAGAGTGTGAAGAGCGATACACCTACCGGATGGGCCAACTATATAGCGTCTTCATCGCTCCGAGTTGATCGGACGTTCCGGCCTCATCATGGAACAGAACGGAATGGGCTGACTGGGGAAAACGTTGAAGGGTACCTGTCTATCTGACGGTTCATGTTGGAGGTTAGCCCGTGGCGGTATAGCACAGACGGCGAAGATCCCACTGTGAAGCCGGCACAGCAAGCGGACATCCTGCTACTTTTGGGATACTGGCAGGGAAACGACCGGCACAATGATTGATTCTCCTGCCAAACGAACAAATCAAACGCATGAAGTTCAAAAAAAGCACGGGAATGACGAAAGGCGAGGTGCGAACGAGCCAGGACCGGTGGGGGCTCCAAACAGGAGTCCTAACATTTGGTGTTAGAAGAGATGTAGCAGACGAGGCCGGGATGAAGCGAGAGTGAAGCGGAGCGAAAAGAAGCTTAACAAAACGCATAAGTTTGGCTGTGACTGAGGGAGGCGGGCCAAGGGGGATGTGAAGCATGGGCGTGTTTCAGACAAAAGGGATGCGAAGTGGATTGCAGTTTTGAAGCCCAGGAATCATCGTAAATGTCCCCAATTCAAAGGCCTTTAATCTGCTTCCTGTGTTTTCAAAGGCTCACGGTGGTCTCTGTTTCTGGCGCTTCTTGTCCCAAGTAGGTTTGCCGGTTTGTCTGGGACTTGAAGCATCCGAACTCTGAAGATGATTGAAGTTGCCTGCATGGTAGCGTAGCGCTATATGACGGATAATAGCTCCGGCTCGAGTGGAAACATGGTTTGGAGAATCAAAAATAGATTCGAGAGACGCGGCAATTGTCATTGATAGAAGGGAGCATTTGGAATTGTCGACGAGAGTTTACGAAGTACAATCGGCTGCACGTTTTTCCGACGAGCTTCTTCTGAGGTTCCAACTAGGACCGGAGTCACGAGTGCAGCTTCCATCTGAGTCCAACAGCGCTGCACGGAGTAGCTGCAACGCCTACTGCTGTAACAATCTCTACTGTGTGTACGGAGTAGAGCATCTCGGCTTTGCCATTGCATATGTACTGTGGATACTGATGCGTCCTACCATGTGACATTAGCAACATCCTGATTGGCTGTAGTGCGTGGGGTAATCGGAGACGGATTTTCTCACAACCGATAGATCGGACCCGCTTAGCCTCGGTCACTTGGCCCTCATCGTCATTGACCATTTTTGCCCATTGCTTTCCACCATGTCGCTTTGTTGCCATCCTCCCAGCCCACAATGGCCTCCAAGATACTGCCTGCTACGGTAGCCCGCCGGGCTTTCCCCCTGTGCCCGACCGTTCGCATTATTCCGCAAACCTTCGCCTGGACGCCGCCAATAGCCCGCTGCCAGTCGCAGTCACACAGACCCGCCGTACGAATTGCAGGGCAACGGAGAGCCATTTCCTCCACTACGAGGAGACGGTTCGCAGCCGTTGACGATGCCCTGGATCCCCGGCTACTAGAGCGCGAAAGCGACGAGGTAGATGTTTGCATCATCGGCGGAGGACCTGCTGGGTTGGGTGCCGCCATTCGTCTGAAGCAATTGGCCAACGAGGCGGGCAATGAGGACTTCAGGGTCCTCGTCTTGGAGAAGGCGGGAGAGCTGGGGGATCATATTGTCTCTGGCAATGTAACCGAGCCCACAGCCTTGAACGAGCTTCTCCCGGATTGGAACTCGGAAGAGAACCCCAACCGCTTCGAGCATGCGACACCTGCAAAGGTCGACCGGATGCGCTTCTTGACGAAGAACAAGGCCATCCCCTTACCAAAGCCTCCTCAGATGGCGAATCATGGCAACTACATTCTAAGTCTCAACCAGCTGGTCAAATGGCTGGGCGAACGCGCAGAAGAGATTGGTGTAGAAATCTATCCTGGATTCGCGGCTTCGGAAATCCTCTACAACCACGAGGGTGTTGTCAAAGGCGTAGCGACCAACGACCTGGGCATTGGCAGGGATGGCAAGCCCAAGGACTCTTTTGAGCGTGGCATGGAGTTCCACGCAAAAGTGACTCTTCTGGCCGAAGGTTGCCATGGCAGTCTTGCAAAGCAGGTGATTAAGAAGTATGACCTGAGACGGGACAGCCAACCGCAAACATACGGGCTGGGTATCAAAGAGGTCTGGGAAATCCAACCCGAAAAGTTTGAGTCCGGCCTTGTTGTCCACTCCATGGGTTATCCCCTGCCTTCGGACACTTATGGAGGCGGCTGGATGTACCACTTTGGTGACAACTTGGTCAGTATCGGTCTGGTCGTCGGTTTGGACTACCCGAACCCCTGGCTCTCCCCCTATGCCGAGTTCCAGAAGATGAAGCAGCATCCGATGTACCGCCAATACCTCGAAGGAGGCAAATGTATCTCGTATGGTGCCCGTACCCTCATCGAAGGAGGGTTCCAGTCGATACCCAAATGCGCTTTCCCCGGTGGTGCCCTTATCGGAGATACCGCAGGATTCGTCAACCTGCCAAAGGTCAAGGGTACCCATACGGCGATGAAGTCTGGCATGCTTGCGGCAGAGGCGACATGGGACGCGCTGCAGGGTAACCCTGATGGTGGAACCGTGTTTCTCTACGACTACGAAGATAAGCTCCGCCAGTCCTATATCTGGTCGGAGCTCAAGGAGGTCCGGAATATGCGGCCTTCGTTCCACAACCCACTCGGGCTCTACGGGGGCATCTTGTACTCTGGTCTTGAAGCCTACGTTTTCCGCGGCAAAGCTCCATGGACTTTGAAGCACCGCAAGCCGGATCACGCCGCCACCAAGCTCGCGGATGAATGCAAGAAGATAGAGTACCCCAAACCCGACGGCAAGATTAGCTTTGATATCCTTACCAGCGTCAGCCGAAGCGGAACAAACCACGAAGAGGACCAGCCTGTGCATTTGCAGGTCAAGGACTGGGACAAGCACGCCCAGATGGAGTGGCCTAAATACAAGGGAGTCGAGAATCGTTTCTGCCCGGCTGGTGTCTATGAGTATGTCGAGGACGAGAGCAAGGAGCTTGGCGTGAGATTCCAAATCAACGCCCAGAAGTATGTATACTCTTATCCTGCTGATTCGCACTTGGACCTTGCTAACGTGTACATAGCTGCGTCCACTGCAAGACATGCGATATCAAAGACCCCAGTCAGGACATCAACTGGGCTACTCCCCAGGGTGGCGAGGGCCCCAAGTACGTACTAACTTGAGATTTCGGTATCAAGCTCTTATATCGCTGCACATGGTTTATTGTTTGGAGTCAGCTGGCGTCTTGCATGTTTGCATATGTATATTAGCCCAGCGTTTGGATGCAAGCTAGAGCGGAAGACTGTATAGGAGCATGTCGTTATACCCAAATTAAGACAGTTCAGTCGACAATAGTTGTACTCTGATTTTTGTGATACAATTCTTCATGTTTCCAGTCTACTTGATTCGTTTCTATTACATTCTAACTTCTAGTGCAGCAATTTCAACACCTTGAGCAGATCTCCAGTGACTCCCATGGCTGTCACCTCGCCACCGGCTCCAGCACCTTGAATGATGAGGGGGTTGTCACCGTACCTCTTCGTGTAGAACGCAATGATGTTGTCGCTACCCTTCAGCGCCGCAATGGGGTGGCTCTTGTCAAACTTCTCCAGGCCCACCTTGACCTCTCCTTTCGGCACGTCCACACTGCCAACGAACCTCACCACCTTACCCTCCTTCTCCGCCTCCCTCTTCAGCTCATCCATCTTGTCGTCGAACTCGGGTAACCGAGCCAGGAACTCATCTCCCGAGGCACACGCTTCGAGCTCCTTGGGAATAAGAGACTGGACGGGAAACGACGTCGGCGACTCAACCTTCAACCCCGCCAACCGCGCCAGAATGGTAAGTTTCCTCGCGACATCGAGGCCATTCAAATCATCTCTGGGATCCGGCTCCGTGTACCCTTTCTCCTTCGCCGTCTTGACTTCTGCCGAGAACTTGCCCCCGCCTCCATTCACCGGCTGAAACGAATTGAACAAGAAACTCATCGTGCCGCTGAAGACGCCCTCAATCTTGCGGATCTCATCGCCCGTCTCGACGAGCTCCTTCAGCGTCGAGATGACGGGGAGGCCCGCACCGACGGACGATTCGTGGTAGACGTATCCACCCGTGCCATTGCCGTTGGCCGCTGCATCGAAGATGTCGGTCCACAGTTGGTAACTCCCCGAGAACGCCTTCTTATTCGGCGTCACGATTGAGATTCCCTTCTTCAGAAACAGGGGATACGAGTCCGCGACATCCTGATTCGAAGTGTTGTCCACGAGGACGACTTTTCCGGGAGCCTTGACGAGGTACTCTGCCAACTGGGGAAGAGGGAGGGGCGGGGTATTGGAGGCTTGGAGCGCTTCTTCCCAGTGGGTGATGGACTTGTAGTCGGCGTGGTGGACGGACTTTTTGGAGCTCGACAGGAGGATCAGGGAGAGGTAGGTTGGGGAGGATTGGGAGCGGGAGAGGTTGGATGCGAGTTGGGAGAGTTGGGAGAGGAAGCATTTTCCGACGCCGCCGGCACCTGAGATTCATGATTGTCAGCGCTTTACTTATCTTAGTGAAGGAGGATAGGTTCAAGCGTACCGATAACTGCTACGAAGACTTGCCTGGGGAGAGGCATGGTGTTGAGTTTTGAACTTTTTGGCTGATTTTTGGGATCTGAATGGCAGAGCAACTCCAATTGACCTGGAATGAGACTCTCACGCCAGAAGAATACTCTTCTATTTACTCGCGTCACAGCTGCGAAACCGGCACCGAAGCAATTCACCCCGCACGTGCCCCGCCATGCGCCAAGACGCTCTAAGTTCCGACCGCCGACATTCCGATAGATGGAACTACTAAACGTTGCTCCATCGCGCAACTTCGACTTCAAACATCACCAACAAACAAATACAAACTCAAATTATACCATGTCCTCCAAAGACGCGCACCTCTACGGCCAGCGCCCGGCCTCGCGCACCAAAACAAAAGAAATCTCCAGCTCCAGCACCCTCGCCTTCTCGTCGACCCTCTCCAACCTCATCAAATCCGCCTCCGCAGACATCAACAACAAACCGACAGGTGGTCGCGCCCGACCGAAAAAGGACGACATCTTCCAAACGCACAACAAGGGCGTGAGCAAGCGCGCGGAGAAGGATCTCGAAGAGTCGGCCTTTACGCAGAAACATCGCAAGCGGACTGTCGAGGAGAGGGAGGATGACGAGGCGAATTGGAAGCGTGCGAAGCGGCGCATGGAGGAGAAGGCGAGGCTTTATAATGCGCTGAAGCGGGGTGATATCGAGGATCTGGATGATAGGTATGGCGTGGATTTCGATCGCAAGTGGGCGGAGGCGCGGGAGAGTGGCAAGCCGCTCGAGGAGGAAGAGTCGGATTCCGAGTCTGCGGTGTCCGTCTCGGAGGAGGAGTTGATTGAGTACACGGATGAGTTTGGCAGGACGCGGAAGGGGACGAGAGCGGAGGTCGCGAGAGAGGAGAGGAGGAGAAGGACGCAGGCCGTGGCGGCTGAACCGGATCGATTCACCGCGCGGCCTAGCATGCCCGACGAGATCATATACGGTGATAGGGTGCAGGCGGAGGCGTTCAATCCCGATGCGACCATTGCGGAGCAGATGGCTGCCCTAGCGGCGAAGCGGGATAAGGAACCCACGCCGCCGCCAGATGAGCATTTCGACGCAAATCGGGAGAAGAGGCAGAGAGGTACTGGGTTTTTCCAGTTTTCGAAAGATGAAGAGGAGAGGAGGGAGCAGATGGCAAATTTGGAGAAAGAGAGGCTGGAGACTGAGAAGGCGCGGGAGGCGAGGAAGAAGCAGATGGAGGAGAGGGCGAAGCTGGTTGAGGAGAGGAGGAGGAAGATCAAAGAGAAGAGAGCCATGGGGCAGGCAGATCGGTTCTTGGATGCACTTGGGTCGGAATTGCTCAAGGAACAGGAGTGATTGTGTACGGAAGGAGAGCGAGATGAGCATTTGATACCCCAGATATATTCTTAGCGTTTAGAGAACTTACAGAAACGAGTTCCATACCAAACTTCAGCGTGACCTTGGCCGGCGCATTGATCCAAATTTAGTTGTTGCTTGGACGGACCAGCTAATGTCAACACAACACCTGGTGTTCGACTTGTCTTCGCCATGTTTATTAAAAGCGCGGAAGGTAAGATGGCTCTTAGAAAGATTGAAACACGAAACCTATAGAAGTTCGCTTACCCTACTCTTCTTAACCGACTCTATTCTACGCATTGTACTCTCCAGTAGCAGAGTTTGCAGCAGCATACTTCTCCGGTTTCCCAGTATGCTCATCCCTAACATTGGCAAATCTCAGATGCTGCCACCCAAGCCACACCGCAAACACCACAATCATAAGAGGGATCGTCGTGGCAGGTAAAATCCACCACTGTCTCGAGACACTAAGCCCGTCGACGCCGAAATCAAAGAACGTGGTGCTGAGGATTGCGCAGATGAAGGTCCCCGGTAGAAACGCCATAGTCACGGCTGCAATGGTGATCATGGACGAGGAATCGCGTTGGGTTTGCTCGGCTACTTTTGCGGTGGACTGGGCGATTTCGGTGCTGGTGTGGGATTCGCGCTGGCTGGCGAGGTTGAAGAGCTAGTCATGGTTAGCTCTATGTAGAAGGTGGAGTACGGAAGAGAAGTCTACCAGATTTATTTGGACGGCGGTTCGCTCGCGATATACCGTAATCCATCGCGACAGGCTCTCAGCTTGAGACTGCAGAACTTCAAAAGATTCGCCCGTGGTCGAGAATTTGTCCACCATCCAGTCAACTGACGGGTCGCTAAGCTTGGAGAGGTATATATCGAGCGATTCTTTCAGAAATCTGATTTGCGAATTGTAGGCCCAGATGTCCTGCTCCAGAGTGTACCAGTCTTTCGACAGATCATGCAATTGTCTGGTAGCGAGGTTGAAGTCGATATTTGTATCGCCGGCATATTTCCTTTCCTGTAAAAAAGGTCAGTCTTCGAATTGAGGTGCTGCATTGGGCTAGGACCGTACAAGATACAAGAGTGATTCTCGTCGTTCGCCAACAACCAACTGCCAGCCCTTGAAGCAGTCATTTGCTGCAACCGCGTCTATGAAGAACTCACGATACGCGTAGCTCGGATGCTGACGTAGGTATGCTTCCAATTTCTCGCGAGCTCGCGAGGGGTAGTTAATGCAGAAATATGTCACCTCGCCGCGCGTGCGAATGAATTGGGTGAAGCTCACTCCTACATCCCAACCGCATAGATAGCGATAGCACATCCCTGCCATTCTGTCAGAACTTCTCGGGCAAATCACGCGTAAGAGGGCAGGTCAGGGCAATCAGAGAAACTTACCAAAAGAAGCTAATTGACCTTTGTCACCACGATGCAGAAATCTTTGATTCCCCATTTTTGCCCAGAACTCTTCGGACGAGTAGATGTTCGACATGAGCAAACTCGAGAGTCCTGCCTTCTGAAGAATTGATAAAGTTGTTGATCGTATGGCGAAGTTGGCCAGAGCCCATGGGCCGGGAGCATTGGTGGAATCGATAAAACTGAGGGTTTTCATAAGTGACAACACACAAGCAGTTAGCAAATATGCCACTGCACATACAAGACTTTAAAACTTCTTTCCGTTTGGGAGAACGATGACCCTTCTGTTGTACTCTGAAACACGTCAACCGTTAGCGTATGTGGTATCGGGTTTTCTCAAGGTCCTTCTCACATATACGATTCTCTCCAATTCACTGTCATCGACGCCATATTTCCAATATGTACTGCAGTCAGCGGACAGCCGAGTGCTTGCGTCCCGTGGCAACATACTCAAGTCTAGATTAGTGCCGAAAATGACATCGACGCTCGCCCTATTCCCAAAACCATGCGATTCACGTTCCTGGCCATGACTGTGCGCCACCCCCCACTCTAACAGTGGCTGGTCTTCCAATTCAGGATGATCTGAGCGTTGCAGTTTAGAACCAAGTTCAGAATATTTGGCAGGCAGGGAATCTTTCGGCCATTGGTCCAAGATGATCTTCCAAGCGCCGCGAGTCGTGGGTTCTGGACGTGCCCTCAACCCAACTCGAGCATAGAACTTTTCGGCGCCTGGGAACTTTGACATTGGGACGATTCCAGGTCTCTTATATCTCGGTGAAATTGTTAGAGTGGATTGTACGAGCTGAGCCTAAGCCTTCAGGCCGGAGTACGGTGAGATATTAATGTGTTGAAGTACGCTATACCAGAAACGATTTCGCTTACACTGCTTTGGAAATCTGGACAAGGCTACTGTTGAACGAATAAGACGACAGGATCATGTATAATGGATACGTCTTCGCTTATTCTTTAACGGGGCAATCAATTATCTTCCCCTCCGTTACTTGGACGCACCGGCTTGTGCAAACCGCTTGTATGCCGCCTCGATCTCGTCGCTGTAGAACAGTTGGATACCGACGTACTCTTCTGCGTGTCTTTATGACAGCTGGAAGGATGATGGCATACCTGGGGTCAGCAGGGCCGGAATACGCGACAACGTCGTTTTCCTTTGGATGACCAAGTTGTTCATCCAACCACCAAGCTACTTTGTTGAGGAATCGGCGTACTGACGCCAGGTAATGGTACGATAGCCATGGCTTTCCCAATCCTCGGACGGGTATCGCATAAAGGCGTGATCACCCAGCCACTGTGTTTTTTCGTCAATGAGGTTGAGTACGAGTTTCGGGGCCTGGCTTTTGATGAGTGGGAAAGTTGCCATCTCTGCAATAGGTGAGTAGGCGTCGGTGGGAGGATTTGGAAGCCACTGATACCGTAGCAAATTACGACCCTAGGTTCCTGAAGTCTTCCGTTAGTTTTCGCTATTGAAATTGGGCGTTTAGATTATCATTAATCTCGAAGGATCTTTCCCTACAATGAGCTGACTCGATCTCTTTCGAGGGAAAGCAAACTCGCTTGTTACAGGTTGCTGCTTTCTGATGGGCTATTCTTCGATGGGATGAAAAGATGTGACAAGATCTGGCGCAACTCATCGATGGCAGTCTTTGTTTTATCTTGATGGGATACCATGCCTCCTGTGCCGCCTGTGCTTACGATTTTACTCTCTTATGTTGGTTTCCGAGCTCCCACCGCCCTGTTTCGGTTGGAACAGGCAGCACATGGACATGGACAGTCCTACTGCTAGCGAGGGCTTTATACTTGTCATTTGCGTACGCAGCTATCCTGGGTCATCCGTCAGCAGACTCTTGACTGTTACTTGCAATTATTAAATACCTATTCCAACTTCAGACGCTGTCATGTCCTTCCTTCACGAGAAGGGGCGTTGAGTGCGAACAATATCCCGAGGATACGGCCCTGCACGAATCACGGTCAAGCCAGATGGATAAGTCTGCTGAGTGGGCCGCTATCGTTCCGCTGTAACCTACTCCACTACCGTTTGTCCATTCGGTAGGCTAGTAGTCAGTGCTTGCAAGCTAGTAGTATTTTTCTGGACTCTGCAATGGGTTTCTTTGCAAGTATACTTCCGAGGTGCGAGAGTCGCTGATTGTTCTAGGCGTCGACTCGTGAATGTGAATTCAATTAGTGCATATTCCCTTCACCTTCTGGATCCGAACAAACGGAGAGACAGGGTAAGCTTGGGTAAGAAAAGGACTGTTATAACCCTCGACTATGGTGGGCTATAACTTCGGCGTTCAAATCTCATAGTTTCTGTTCCTTACTGGATCTTCCCCCACAAGAAGCATGTTCAACGCTCTGTAGAAGAAGCTGTTCTCCACATCTCGCGGAATCTGAGTGCTGAAACCGAGATCCAGCGGAATGTTGATGGTCCGCGACATCAACTGTCATCAACGTCAGGAAAGGGAAGGCCGTTCGAGCGTTGGAGTGGAAGAGGAATGGACAAATGCCATCAGGCCGTGCATTATACACAGTTCTAGTTCTGGTATAGATGTACATAACGCATGGCAAAGCATTCTGCACTTCTATGGCAGACTTCGGTCAGTCGATAAACAGAGTGCCCAGGTGTGTTGTCAGAAGTCGGCGTCTGCCAAGCGACGGGGACCTCAAGCTGGAAGTACAGCGTCATCTATGACCCCTCCCAGACCAATTTACAACTACACTCTCCCGCGAACGATGCGGTAACCATGGCGCAAGAGATGAAGGTTAATCCTCAGCGCGCGAAAGATCTCGCAGAAAATCTTGCCAGCATCATATCGCGCATCAATGCTGCCAATAAGACCGGAAAGCCTGTGCGCCTCATAGCAGTCTCAAAGCTCAAGCCAGCCACCGACATTCTTTCCCTCCACCAACCCTCCGGAACATCCTCACAGCCGCTACAAACGCACTTCGGCGAGAACTACGTCCAAGAGCTCCTCGAAAAGTCCAGACTCCTCCCTCGCTCGATACGATGGCACTTTATTGGGGGCCTCCAATCGAACAAGTGCAAGCAGTTGGCGGAACAGATACCAAACCTATGGTGTGTGAGCAGTGTGGATAGTGAGAAAAAGGCGGACCAGCTCGAAAAGGGCAGGAAAACACTCATAGAGGCAGACCCAGGTGTTGAGAAGCTGAGGATCATGGTCCAAGTCAACACAAGTGGAGAGGAGAACAAATCTGGCGTGGAGCCCTCCGAAACGTTGGCACTGTGCCGTCACATCCTCGACAAATGTCCGCACCTGCAGCTTACTGGACTTATGACGATTGGTGCCATAGCGAGATCCAAGGCCACAACACCGGAGAATGAAAACGAGGATTTCATCACGCTGAGGGAGACGAGAAATAAAGTAGCCAGGGAGTTGGGGTGGAAAGAGGAGCAATTGGAACTGAGCATGGGTATGAGCGCGGACTTCGAAGGCGCAATTGCCATGGGAAGCGATGAGGTCAGAGTTGGAAGCGATATCTTTGGCGAAAGACCGGCAAAGAAGGATGCTGTCATCGTGTAAGAAGCGTACCAGCTCCCTCTGCTATCTAAGCGTTGTAGCTTTTCGAAGCTCCGTGCCATACGGATACGATGCCTGCAAAACCCAAGCTGTAGCATGCATATAGCGTAGCGCTAAAGTAAGGTTCTCCGTTCCCTCATGTCACTGGGTAGTATCCGGCTTACCATTGTCTGGTAGACCGTGGGCAATTATAGCCTCACATCTTGGTATTGAATTCGCAACCGCTCACCAGGAGACGGTGCAGCAATCCCTGATCCCAAACCCACGAGAGCTTCACAAAACATCCGCGGCGTGCGGAATGGCACAATATTGTCTGACTGTCAATGTATCATGTTGCACAGAAACCAACCATCTGCAGCTGCCATCAGGGGAATATCTTGTCAATCGTGTCTCTCATCTCGAAAACCAAACACAACGCCGCCGCTTTCGTTTACTCTGAACTCTCTCACTCGCACTCTCGGTCATGGTACTCCTCTGGGCTTTGTGCGCTCTGCCTAAGGCTGCGGTGAGGCGTATTGAATCGTTAAAACAGCCGAAAGTAAGTGGCCCTTTTCGTAACCTCACACCCTGTGTGGTGCAGCACATATCTGACGATCTGAAGACAACAGAACTTCAGGTATCAGCTTCAGGCCTAGACCATCAGTCTGCCTGCCACACAGTACGAACTTTACACTCTGGGAGTCCTTCTCTTCCATCAATCTACCACCCAACGGAATCAGGTGGCAATCTCACCATTCAAGCACCACGAGGCAAGCCACATTTCGGATCGGTTCCTATTCCGAGCGTCCTTTAAAAAAGGACTTCCAAGGCTTCAAACTCACGCAACCTTGGAACAGCCCCCGGGTCTGGACATGGAGCAATGGGCATGTCACGTGCAGGCTCCTGGGTTGTTCCTTCCCAACGTGGACCTCGGGACCGGCAGCCTTCAGGCGTCAACTCCACTTCCGTCCTCACGGTTCTTTCTCTCCTTTCTCTTTCTTCGCAAGTGCTCGGCTTCATCCACTTGCAACGCCCAGCCCTCGAGCTCTCGCCATTCGAGTCGTGTGCGCAACAGTACTGACTGATTCCGAGCTGAGGTAAAACCTGCCAGACACTGCGACTTTTCTAAGCTAACGTGGATTGCAGTGACTTTAAGAGTTCCCGCTTCACTTTTCGCGACAGGAAATCATCCACTGCCGGCATGAAGCGCCGTCGTACTGCCTCCGAACAATCTTCTGGCATTGCGAAAGTTCGAAAACCAGAGCAGTCATCGCCGTTCCTCGGCGCCTCCCCCATCTTCTCTGGGGGCAGTTCCACCTCAGACATATCTACGTCAGAGCCAAGGATCAGTGCAGAGAAGGTAGGCTGTATTTAACACTACTAGCACATCGGGAAAACCATTGACAAGAGCCAGGCAAGCAATTTGGTTGACTTGACGGTGGAAAATGCTACTCCATCGAATTCTTTCAACTACTCAGTTGTAATCTCCAAAGACGCCGATGCTGGGGCGAAGGGTGCGCCAAATGACCCGCCTTGTTGTGCTCCCGTTACTGCTCCTATCGAGCCTGGGCTAAGCACACGCAACAACCTTGGCCTGTAGGTTCTTTAGCTCTTTTAGGATTCCTGGGGCTAACAGTCGGCAGGCTGAAGGGTCCTGTAGTTAAGGTGGTGGTTGGTGCCTCTAGATGTTCAGATTCCGTGCCTTGCGACCACGTTATTTATCTGCCAAAAGCCTTGGTGTCGTGTCATTCCGCTTTTACGAAAGCGGCATGTACCAGTCATTTCAAGGAAGCCTTGGAGAACACAGTGCGCCTACCTTAGGACAGACCCGACATCTTCGACAAGTTTATCGCATGGATGTGTAAGTACTCCTTAACGCCCAGCTATCCTTCGCTTCGCAAAACTGATCACACTCATGCGAGACTATGGTTCATACTCAGATCCTTGGTGGTCGAGAGGGTCCGTGTTGTCAACGAGGGATAACATTGACGCCTGGATCATGGGAGACAAGTTACTCGCCGTGCCTTTCAAGAACTACGCCATGGGGAAGCTATATGGGACGTGGACCGCCGATAGTCCGATACGTCTTGATACTGCAACGTTGCAGGTTGTTCTGGATGGAACGATGCCCGGGTCGAAGTTACGTCTCTTTTTTCTCGATGCCTTCACGACCTTGTATTCGAATCCAGACCGGCTAGATGGCGATACCGAAGACTGGGATGAGATTCTCTTGAACCATGATGATGCTAGGAAACTCCTTCTAGAATCCTACAGCGCAAGGCGAACGGTGAAAACCTTCATCAAAGCCAAGGATATCTATATGGAAAAATGAGGTGGACACAAGAACAACAACGCTATACCTGGACTGTCACTATCCACACTACGGATCTCTGAGAGATGGGTGTACCCGTATGCCATAAAGCATGAATCGTGGATGCGAGCCATGCATTGAGGAACTATACCATATACAGCATATCTATATGTCTGGACCCCAGCTTCAGCACTGCGAGTCGTTTCTTTCCCAGATAGCTATAACTCAAATACATTTCAGCCGAGTGGGTACATCAGATCTCAATAGTCATTCGCAAATTCCCCCCAAATATCTAGCGGCAAGGTGGCAGAAACTTGGACAGCCGACGACAAAGCCAAGATAGGCACCAAGTATGAGCCCATTTCCGTATAAATTCTCACAGACGCCCCAAAGCCAAAGAGGTATCACCGTCCCCTAAATAATATGGTATCACGTCATCCAAGCAAACAAAACCCATGGTCATGGGATGCATGTATAAACTCCCTTGAAACGCATCAGGACATAAATTCCCTCCCCTACTCTTTCGCAAAGAGCAGCGCAACCATGATCTTCGTCGCTGCAAACACGCCATGCGCTTCGACTAGAGATTGAAACGTCTGGGGTATTGTATTCAAGCTTCTGCTCGTGTCCGCTTCGGCCCCTGAATCCGATCAGTACGAAGATTCATTTCCTTGCGTGCAAGAAACGCAACTTACACACTCGCGGATACGCAGGTTCGACCTGAACAATCGACTCCGCCTCACCCGTCCAATCAAATTGAATACGCCATGATATCTTCAAGAGCACATGCTTATCCTCCAAAACCAGGACATCCCGACCTAAGTGACGTAGCAAATCCTTACGTGTCATGTTCTTCGATGCATCCCCATCCATTGCTTGATTGGAATTCTCGTTACCAACGTTTCTTCGCCCTGGTATTAGATGAGCGAAGGCCGTCTCACATTTGCGCCAATACTCGGCGCGTTTCTTGGTGAGATCCCAGTATGAGTCCATTGCCCAACAGGCACAGCTGAGGTTTTTCTGTTTTGCCTTTTCTCGCATGAAGGTTCCCAGCTCCTTTTCTGCCCAGGCGGACAGTCGAGGAACGTCAAGATTGACAATTCGATGAGACATCGTATCGATTGTGGCTTCGACGGAGCCGGTGAGTAGCTTTTGCGGGCCGATGATGTCGATCGAAAGCCTCTGGTACGAGTTCCTCGACTCGTTGTCCAAGCCTTCTAGATCTGGTAGACTCATCCGAGGAGTGAATTGCAAGGAGGTGAACATTTGCAGGTACGGAAGCGGATCGTCCAGGTCGATGGGGTGATGTGATGGAACAATGTCCTCCGCATCATCTCGGTTCTGAGGCTGGTGGATGGCTTGTGCTGCATATGGGAGAAATGAGCACAGAAGATTGGATATTGTCGGCTCGGTTTTGTCCCTTTCTAGCGCTTCCGAATTCGTCATTTTGTTGATGAAGGAGCTATTGTATATCAGCATTGGGCCATGGAGGAGACAGTTCAGTGTACTTACATCAAATCATCCCGATCCCCCGGGTCAAGTTCTTGACTAGGAGATCGGCTGTGGAGCCACTTCACCTTGTCCACGCATTGCTCGACATCGTTTTGCAAATCTGCCAGCTCCCTCAAAAGCTTCTCCTTCTCCCGCTTCTTACTCTCCAGCTCAGGATCAGGAGGTTCCTTCTTCTTGGCTGCACCAGTTTCGGTCCCTTCTCCTCGAGCATCTGCACCGTTCACGGGCTGAATCCTTGTTTCCGAGCTCACTCCTGGTCTTGCCTTCAATGAGGAGTGGACACCGGTCGCTTTGCGCGGAGGCCTTTTGCTTGGCGAAGAGAAGAGCATTCCTCGTCGAGGAGTGTCCTGCTCCAAGGCCTGAGGAGACGTCTGTGGCAGTTCCGGCTCTTCCTCCTCTTGGCTCACCGATGTGGACTCCCGTGTATTCCTCCGTGCTACTTCTGAGACAGTTGCGCGGCGCTCCTCTTCCAACGAGCTCCCTCGCCCTGCGGCAGCAATCGTAGGGTCTGCTTCATTCTGCGTGTTCCCAGTTCCAGCAGTTTGCTCCGCGCTTCCGCCAAATATAAAGGCGCGTGCCTGCTTTCCGCGCTGGATCAGAGCTTCCCTGCCGGTCTGCAAGAGGTTCGGATTGAATCGCGCAAGGCTGGCCTTTGTGGGAGATGCAAAAGACGGTCGGCGTAGAGGTTTCTTCAGAGGGCTCGAAGCTGCTTCACTTGCGTTGGGCGAGGCGGTCTTGCGTCTCTTTCGTGGTGGTTCATTCATGTCGGGCGTGAATGTTCACTGTTATGTGGAATAGTGGGTATGCTATGCGGCGGAGTGGAGAATCGCTCGGCATCGACGGAGGCTCTAGCTATACATTTCGACTGGAATGGCGCGTGGAATCAATGTTAGCAATAACGGCGCGTCTCGACGCGTTGGGGTGGGATGTTGAATGTCGCCCGCGTGGTTTCGTAGATTTAGGCAAGTTTTGCCGAGAGACCCTTGCGCGCAAACCGGTGCCGAGGAATGACTTCATCGCATCTATCGCCTGGCGCTGTTCTGTCTTCGGAAACTTCTTGGGGTGTTGGTATACCGCTCAAGTAATGTGTGGCTTCTTATAGCGATAGGAAGACGATATTACCTCATCACATCGGTTTCTTTGGTTCCTTCGATGAAACCAATCTCGTCGTCTCCGTCGCTGGTTACATGGGGACTCTCCTCCTCCAACCAGCAAGTATGGCGCAAAACCTGTAGGAGGACTGCACCAAAAACGATTGGTCTGCAGAATAGCAACCGGATACAGCGTCGCTTCAGGAGCCACATAGCTAAGGAGGGCGATCAGGCCAGACCGCTTGAGGGTTTCTACGCAGGTATCACATCATTGTATAGGCATTCAGTGCCCAATACGCTAACTTTCAATGCAGAACTTCTCTCGCATCCTCTGAGCAAACTGCAAGCCGCCAGCCGGACCCGTCCTGTCCCTCCGCCATCAGACTCTTCGCCGAGGACCGAAAAAGAGGAAACATTGGAGGAACCACGAATTGTCTTTGGATCGCGTTTAGCGGGCCCTGGGGAGCGCAGAGCGCAGATTGATGCTGCGTCCAAAGTTATCGCAGGAGTCCTAGTCCCGCCAAAGCCGACCGAACCAGACAACTGTTGCATGTCCGGATGTGTGAACTGTGTCTGGGACCTATACCGCGATGAGATGGAGGAATGGGCAGCGAAGGCCGCGGAAGCACGAGCAGCACTGCAGGCCCAAAGACAGGCTGGGAAGGGAACTGGGATGATGGCAGCAAGGCCGGGGACTCCTTCGCATGTGGCGACCAGCATGGACGATGATGGAGGAGGCAGCGAGACCAATTGGGTATTGGAAGCATCGCCTGAGCACTTGTTTGACGATATACCCGTCGGAATAAGGGAGTTTATGAAGACAGAGAAGAAGCTGAAGCTGAAACATAGAGCAGAACAAGCTGTGAATTGAATGAAAAGAGCGACACCTGAGCAGATCCTGCCGAACCGTGTCGATGAGAAATGCCTTAGCCGCAGCTTCGCTGATCAAATGAGCCTTTGTGACAGCTCAACCTTCAATATGTGAGCGCTCTTTTGCCGGGCATGCTGAACACCGTGTTGTACATCTCAGTCTTCTCCGACGTCGACCCCTTTGGCGCGCAGCTCTGCCCTCGCCTCCTTTATCTGGCCAAGTAATTCCTTATGAGCGTCCGGAACATCGTTGAACGTGAACACGCCCCATCCGAGCTTGAACAGGAGGTAGGAACCGAAGGAGACGAGCGCCCAGAACGGGATCTTGAAAAAGTGTTAAATGCTATCTAGCTTAGAAAGTTCTGGTGACATACCACTGGGACAATCTCAGTTTGGACTTTCTCAGGGAGTGGTATTATCTCTGTGAAGATGGCCAGGTAGAGCTAAGCATCTGTTAAACGTGTACAGACAATAGGGACGACAAACCATACCGAGGAGAGGAGCAGGGCAATCGAGATGGTCTGTTGGGCCCGAGTCATCTTGAATGTGAATGTATACCGCTGCTTTCGTGCTGGGAACCTTGTTGGAGTAAAGCAATGCGCAATGTATTGTGGAGTCCCACTAGCTATCCCGACTGGGCAACATTTGTGCCAAGCAAGCCACTCAGGCACGTGACTGAGCTTTTCCAGTTGGCAGGAGTAGCCGGTGCTAAGCGAGACACTCCAGGATTCAGAGGGAGACGTCAACAATTCTCTGGTCGATACAGTTTGATCATTTCGAAGACTCGGTCCCGCAATTTGTTTTGAGGCATAATGTTTGTGACTGCGGAACTCCGATAGCCGTGGCCCGAAGAGGGTACTTCATTTCGTCCAATTAGGCGCAGGCGGCGACCGGTCCATCAAGCCCATGGCATCAGGTCGATACTAGTAAGAGAGATACTAAGCAGAGCTCATCTCTTTAGTCTTGAATCGCCCTCTTTTCACCATGGCAAGCGGTGAAGCAGATTGTGGAGCTGAGTGGCCCGAAAGCATCCTCATGAAACTTCCCAGTGAAGCGGGAGATGGGCTTAGAACGATCCCTGAACGGCTAAAGAAGCTCCGGGAAGATGGGAGAGTTGATGAAGTTGAGATGATAGTTCAAGCTCTTGGAACTGCTGCTGGTCGAGACGGTCGGTGCTTTTCAATCGTCATTCGTGTATCCTGCCCCAACTGACACGGAATAGGGGAGTGGAGAGAACAGTTCCGAGACGCAGGCATTCTGCAGCATGTCATACAAGAACTGCGACCATCAGCGATCCCAGTTGGACTAGCTCGGCAGTATTTGAGAGTCATTGGCAACTGCGTTGTCGACAATGGTACGGATCTAAAGCTGAGCCAATTGCCTTTCGCGACCTCTAACATGATTTCACAGAGGAAAACCGCGGCATTATATTGGAGATTCTAGAGACAATCACTGCATGTCTTGATTGGGAACCACTCGCTCTCACAGCACTTGTGGTGATATTAAATCTTTGCAACGATTACGGTCAGTTGTTGAGGCTCTGGTGCCATCCCTTCTGCTGAACTGATAGAAGACCCTGCTCAGGTTCGAGCAGCTGACCTAAGACTCGACCAAACGATTTCAGAGCGCCTTACGCAGCGAAAGATACCGGAGGACGGCTGGGAGTATGCCACCGAGCTGCTGACGTGCATCACCGAAAAACTCACTCCCGCCCAACTACACGATTCCACTTCAATCAACGTGTTTAAAACCATTCTGGATTTTGCTGTGGAACACAAGGACAGGGATATATTCGAGAGTTTAGTTCCCGTGCTGGCTCATTACCTCCAGGATCCGGCAGTTCAGCAGCAAGCAGCGGCTCCGGAAATCCTCGAGAAAATCATCGATGTTACCATTGCCTACGAAGGACAATTAACACAGGTGGAGGATGCATTTCTGGCGCTAGCATCGAACCCAAACGATTCTCCCAACGACATGGATGACAACGTGATAGTCATGGTCGAGCTGGTCAACTCCCTCTCCGCGATCGCCGGTACAGACGAATTCGTCAAAACCTCCAGCCTCTCCAGTCCTCATGTCCGTAAGGTTAGCGAGAGGCTTGTTGAAGGTCGTACAGGACCGTTTACTATATGTGCTTGCGTGTTACTCGGTAACATCACCACGTCAGATGGTATTGCCATGCGCATGGTACAGGAGCTGGGCATACATGCACCTCTACTTGCTATTCTTTCTCAGCAGGAGGAGCCAGCGTTGCTTTATGCCGCAGCGGGTTTTATGAGGCACCTGTCATACCCTGAGAGCAACAGAGCGGTCTTGGCAAAAGCTGGACTCGTCGATACCTGCTGTCATCTCCTCAGCAACAACGACCCTTCTGTAAGAGGAGAAGGGGCCGCAGTCCTGGCCAAACTCGTCTCCAGCGACCTCGCAATCGTTGAGCAAGTGATCACAACGAAACTTGACTACATCGTCACTCAGGCACTGGCCCCTTCAGCGCCAGCCCCAAGCACGGCGATGAAAAATGCAATGATAGAGCTAGGTCGAGCCATCGTCAATATGCTGAGATATCTCTCGCGCCCAGATACAGGAGACTCCTCGAGAGTTCTGCTCCGCCACGCTCTCGAGACTCCTCTAGTGGCGCGTCCAGTAGCTCGACTGATCCGACAACGCTTCTTTGCGGAACCCAGATCCGAAGGCCTACTTGGGCTGGGTCTGATGGCGCAAGTACCCGAGGGAGCCGTCTGCGTCGTCCAAGAGTTGAAGGAGGATGGAGGGGTGTTGGAGGCGATAAAGGAGGTGGCGACAGAGGCGTCGGAGAAGAGTGGAGGAGCAGAGAGCAGCACGGTACAGGGACGCAATCTGCAAAATACGCTTGTGTTGTTGCATGCTCTTGTGCAAAATGCGGTGAGTAGGCCGAGAGTGTTTAGGGGGTTCTCATCCGGGCTAAGCAATGTGTAGGGGGAGGCTATGGGCACTGATCTGAGGACAAAGGTTGATGCCTTGCAAGCGGAATTAAGCGGCCTTGTGAGATAGCTGCGACATCTGGATACTTGGTGGTGATGCAGGAAGAATAATAGATGTGTTACGGGACCCCCTTTGGCGATTAGTCATCCTTAGCGGTGCTTGTCCACTCGTCTGCGCACTTCCAAGATTATAGCACAGTGAAAGCTTCACTATGACCCGTGTACAGCTAGTTTACTACTTGCATTGTCGTTTAGAATAAAGGACGTCATAGCCAAATGCCGGTCGCTCCCCCCAATCAAACGACATATGTTTAGCAGGATATATTTCCTCGTCGCCCTGGTTGATAGAAAGATATCTATTCAGCTCCCCTGCTGGAGTGTCGCCCGTTCATTTTCTCTTCCGTGCGCATTACATGCGTGGAGTTGTTGACAAGATGTCGTCAATGGACGTTGTTCCAGTCTTCTTGGTCTCTAATCTCATACCCTTCTCTAATTGAGAAGTATCCAGCTGAACTCTTTCCGAGGCTGGCCTGAAGTTGCTATGTACAAGAATGCAGAATGGCTTGCTTTTATCGACGATACGTAGGCTATAAGACGCCTCCTTAAAAGTAAGCTCCTAGTGGCATGACATGGTAAGCTTTCCGCTGCTCAACATTCACCAGGACCGTCTGCGCTGTATGCTGATTCTGATTGGACAGGATGCTCTGTATAGCCTCGAACCGGCGTGTTTTCTTGAAAATGGCCTTGGAACCTTGGAACGCTCCGACAAAAGAGAGACGCTAGCCTCTTGCGGTATAACTCCCCTTATCTTATCGCGCGCCTCGGCGATTTTGTTAGCATCGTCATAGTTCCCCGACGGCATTTCGCGGGTTTGGGCCATGGCCTCACCGTCGCCCATGGGGCCCAGCCTGAGATTCTTTTGTCGCCTTTTTTTTTTTTTTGGACTGTAGTTCTTCTTTTCTTCTTCTCTCCTCCATTCTCTTTGTATTGCCGCCAACCTCACCTTGGCTCCTTGCGTTGGGCAATTGCGTTTCTTGTTGGGTGGCAATCACTGCCAGAATTGTCCCAAACCACTGGTCTGACGTCGGAGTAAGAAGTTCCCTCTGCGTACTCCGGCCTACCTCCCCAGACCAGTTTTCTCTCTCCCCCTCCGTACACCGTACGCATACTTCTAGCCCAAATTCCCTCGTCGGTGGGCAATTGGCTACACTCCCTCGCAGAAATGCGCTCCGCGTGCGTCAGGGCAGCGTGCTCTGTCCGCCAGCTCGCCCCTCGACCGTGTCGACCATTCCCCAGGCCCTGGACCGCATATCCCCTTAAACCCGCAGCTCAATTGCCTCTATGCCGTGCCTTCCACGGCAATGGCGCCGCCGAAGATGTCCTGGAACCCCGTCCAGGCGCTAGCAAACACCTATCTTCCGTCTTCCAAGACCTCGATACTTTTCCCCGCCGTCACATAGGCCCCTCGGCCAAATCAGTGGAGCAGATGCTCGCCGCACTGGACCCTCCTGTCAAATCCCTCGACGAATTCGTCAAGCAAGTCATACCCCCCGATGTTCTGTCATCAAGGAATCTCAAGATCCGGGGGATACAGGAGTCGGACCAGTCCACCTCCAGGGGCGTCTCCGAATCTCAACTCCTGAAGGAGCTGGAGGAGGTCATGAGCCATAATCACCCCGATGTCAGCTTCATTGGTTGCGGTTATGCCGGAACGAAGGTCCCCGAAGTCATCAAGCGCAATGTCTTTGAGAATCCAGCTTGGTACACTAGCTACACTCCCTACCAGCCCGAGATAAGTCAGGGAAGGTTGGAGTCATTACTCAACTACCAGACCATGTGCAGCGATCTGACCGGTCTTGCGATCGCAAACGCCTCCGTTTTGGATGAGCCCACCGCTGCCGCCGAGGCCATGACCCTCTCCATGGGCGTCCTGCCCTTGTCCCGCCAGAAGCTTCCGAACAAGACCTATCTCGTCTCAAGCACCTGTCACCCGCAGACGATCGCCGTGTTGCAGTCTCGAGCCGAAGGGTTTGGCATCAAGATCGAAGTCTGCGATATCCTGAAAGATGATTGCCACAGAGTCGACGAGCTGGGCAAAGACTTGGTGGGAGTTCTGGTTCAGTACCCAGATACGGAAGGCGGTGTCTATGATTACCGGAAACTGGCTGAGAAGGTTCACAAGCATCATGCTCTTCTGAGCGTGGCCACTGATCTGCTGGCTCTGACCGTGTTGACACCACCCGGGGAGTTCGGTGCCGACATCGCCTTCGGAAACGCTCAACGGTTCGGTGTACCGCTGGGATACGGTGGGCCCCATGCCGCTTTCTTTGCTTGTTCAGATAAACACAAGCGCAAGATTCCCGGTCGATTGATCGGTCTCTCCAAAGACAGGCTTGGCAACCCTGCCGCACGTCTTGCGCTGCAGACCAGAGAGCAACATATCCGTCGCGAGAAGGCAACAAGCAATATCTGCACTGCGCAGGCGCTGTTGGCAAATATGAGTGCTTTCTATGCCATCTACCACGGCCCGAACGGATTGAGAGATATCGCCCACAACGTCATCGCCAAGACGCGGTATATCCAGAGCGCCATCGCGGAAGCCGGCTTCCAAACAGGACGACGCGGACACATGAATAATGAGCCCGCCGCTTTTGACACCTTCGTCGTAGAGAGCGGTTCGAAGACGGATGCTATCATTGCACATCTTCGCGAAAGTTGTTTGCATGTGCGGAAAATTGACGACGGTCACATTGGAATCACAGTGGACGAGACCACAAGTGAGAAATCTGCGTCTACGCTGATCAACGGCTTCAGGAACTTTGGGAACTCTTCAGCATCCGACAAGGACACATCGAGCTTCGAGAAGACGCACGATGTTGAGGTCCCAGCCGCGTTCAAGAGGCAGTCCCCATATCTCACCCATCCAGTCTTTAACTCCTATCACTCCGAGACGGAACTCCTTCGATACATTTACCATCTCCAGTCCAAGGATTTGTCCCTCGTACACTCCATGATTCCACTAGGATCCTGCACGATGAAGCTGAACGCAACCACCGAGATGGTTCCGGTTACTTGGTCTACCGTGTCCAATCTCCACCCGTTTCTCCCGCTGGATAGGGCTCAGGGTTATGCGAAGTTGATCAGGCAGCTCGAGGCCGACCTGGCGGAGATTACAGGATTCCATGCTGTGTCTCTGCAGCCAAACTCTGGCGCACAAGGCGAATTCACTGGCCTTAGGGTCATCAGGAAGTACCACGAGGAAAAGGGCCAGAAGAACAGGGATATCTGTTTGATCCCTGTTTCCGCCCACGGAACCAACCCCGCAAGCGCGGCCATGTGTGGCATGAGAGTCGTGCCCATCAAGTGTGATCCCCTAACCGGAAACCTGGATATGGAAGACCTGAAGGCCAAATGCCAGAAGCACAGCGACGAGCTCGGCGCCATCATGATCACCTACCCCAGCACCTTCGGCGTCTTCGAACCCCAGATCAAAGCCGTTTGTGACCTGATTCACCAACACGGCGGCCAAGTCTACATGGACGGCGCAAACATGAACGCGCAAATCGGCCTCTGCTCCCCGGGCGAAATCGGAGCCGATGTCTGCCACCTGAACCTCCACAAGACTTTCTGCATTCCTCACGGCGGCGGTGGTCCTGGCGTGGGCCCCATCGGCGTAGCCAAACACCTCGCTCCCTTCCTCCCTGGCCATTTGCGCGGCGAGACAGGCGGCGACAAGGCGATCGCGCCCGTCAGCGGGGCCCCCTGGGGCAGTGCCAGCATCCTGCCCATCAGCTATGCATATATCAAAATGATGGGTGCCGTTGGCCTCACCCAAGCCACAAAGGTCACCCTGTTGAATGCAAACTACATCCTCGCGCGCCTGAAACCGCACTACCCCATTGTCTACACCAATGCGAACGGCCGCTGCGCCCACGAATTCATCCTCGACGCCCGTAAGTTCAAGGACACGGCCGGAATCGAAGCCATTGACATCGCCAAGCGCCTCCAGGACTACGGCTTCCACGCGCCCACCATGTCCTGGCCCGTCGCCAACACGCTCATGATCGAGCCCACGGAATCCGAGTCCAAGGAGGAACTCGATCGATTCTGCGACGCCCTCATTTCCATCCGCAAGGAAATTGCGGCGGTGGAGAGGGGCGAGCAACCGCGCGAGGGCAATGTGCTGAAGATGGCGCCGCATAGTCAGCAGGACTTGCTGAGGGGAGAGTGGGACAGGCCGTATTCGAGGGAGGAGGCGGCGTACCCGCTGCCGTATCTGAGGGAGAGGAAGTTTTGGCCGGCGGTGACGAGGTTGGATGATGGTGAGTTGCAATCTCTTTCTATTCCGATCAACTGATGAATGAGCTTTGCTAATAATACCCTAGCTTATGGCGATACCAATCTCTTCTGTACGTGTGCGCCTGTCGAGGAGGAGTAGGATATCAGCGGTGCGGCTGTGCCGACATTCACGTAGTTAACGGTGAGTTCAGCGGGTTCAGCGATTCTTTCCTAAGGTACCGTGCATAACGAAGCCTCTTTGTCTTTTCCATCGCATGCATGCATTTTCAACACCATGCCAGCATCAGCACCGGAGCGGGAGTTGGGGACGGGCGAATCTAGTCTTCTTCAACAAAGCATGAAGCTTGCACATGGGCATCTTCGAATTGGAGTTTTGGAGCAGGGAAAAAGTTCAGATATGTCTGTCGGATTTCGTTTACTATATAGACCTCAACACTTCCTGCGAAGGATCTCTACTACATGTAGGAAGAAGGAGCATTCAACATTCAACATATGGCGCGTGGGCAGAATTGATAGAGATTTAAGTGGTAATCAATATTCGTGGCGCTACCGCTCAATGTAGCTTGCTGCTGCTTATTGTTATGCTCAATAATCTACCCGCTCGCGTCAATGGGTGCCTTCGGACAACCAAACCTCCTGACCCAACCCACACACTCCCCGCTCCACTGCTCCAACACACCCAATTCACCCCTATATACTCGCCCTCCGCGGCGCCATCGTCCTTCTCAAATCCTTCTCCCTCTCACTCTCCTCCTTAACCGGCATCCCGCCCTTCTCCCTCAGCTCGCCCAGGAACGCCTTCCCGTACTCGTACCCGACCCGGTAAATCTCGTCGAACTTTGCGAAATCCAGGGTGCCGTAGCCGTCGATCGGGGGCCGCATGTACCGCACCCCAGGGGTATTCTTCGCTCGCTCCAGGGCATCGTAGCTACTGACGTAGGCGAGGCGGGATTGAATCTCACTGAGGGTCGGAGGGTTTGGGTACGAGGAGAAGGGATTCCACCGATTGACCAACGCCCAGAAGCCCGACAGCGAGTCGCCGAAGGATTGCGGCGTATCGTCATCCAGGCTTCCGACATCCACTGCGAAAATGGCATCCGCGCCCAGACTCTTCATATGCGTCACCGTCAAATTGTCAATGTATCCGCCATCAAGGAGCATGGAACCATTGTCGCAGAGGGGCGGGAGCAAGCCCGCCAGAGACATGGAAGCCCGCACATAGCGCCAGACGTAACCAGAGGTGTGGATCTCAGAGCGCGATTTGCTAATGTTTGTGGTGTTGCAGTAGAATTCCAGCCAGAAGTCCTCCATTTGTGCGTTGCCAAAGGTTTTGAAGATGCCGCGGTTGAACTCGTGGCCCGTTGTGTAGGATGCGCTAGGGATGGTTAGCATCTGTTTAGAGAAGAAGGAAGAAACACGTACGAGGGATATGTTAGATCCAGAGCGAACCTCCACATGCTGCCCATGCGGCTGGCGAATTTCTTCGCCCTCCCGTACATAGGTACGACGTCCGCGTCCCAAGCATACAAAGCTCCGATAAAGGCGCCTATCGAAGTGCCTCCAACAAGGTCAATAGGAATTCCGGCTTCTTCGAGGGCGCGAATAACGCCAATGTGTGCGATGCCACGTGCGCCTCCGCCTCCAAGCACGAGTCCAACGGACTTACCACACAGTCGTCGAGCGAGGCGATGGAAGTCTCCCTTGAACGGTGTTTCTGCCGAATACAGCGGAGTCTGTCTGACCCTACGAGACGTATATTTCTGGATTTCGGCTTGCAGAACTTGCACCCGCTGCTTGAGGGCTGTTCCGAAACGGCGTCCAGCTGGATGGACGGGCTCATCCCCAGTCCGGAACGACATCTGGATGTGATGGTGGCCCCCATTTACCCATGGACGATCGCGAAGCCACTTGCGAGTCACACCAGGCTGGCAGTACCTTTCCGTGTGCAAAAGTACGAGTTCCTTGCGGGCCGTCGTCTTGGTAGTCAGAAGAAAACGCTCATACTCGCCAATTTGAGGTGAGGCCTCGGCTTGCCCAATCAGTAATATGCAGTCCGCCTGGCTGATGCACGTCTGGGTCCAGGGCGATTTGACGGTCGTGTCAGCGACATAAAGGACGAGCCCATACTTCTCTTCCAGGTCGGCAAGATATTGCGACAGCTTTAGCTTTCCCATCTTGTTGAAGGCATGTCGCCCCAGATGATTCAAGATTGCGGCTTGATTCAGGGATACAACCCCATTCTGCGCGCCAATCTGGTTCAGGGCGTGCATCAAACGACCGGCGAATTCCGTGACAGGTATGCCAGCGGTAACAGGCAGGATGGCGACAGTACGGAGGTTGACCGTAGAAGACACCTTACTCCGGGAAAGTTTGACACCGCGGTCTTTCCCTTGCTCGTGTAAGGGATCGTCAATCAATGCTCGCATCCGCGAAGCGATGATTTTCGAAATCTGGATTGTGATGCCCGGATGTTCCAAGGCGAGACTGTTGAAGAGCGTCTTTGGAAACTTGGCGACCTCGGTGTCACGAATCGCATGGAGGGATCCTGGACGGACCGACTCTGTCAAGACCTCTAGCTCTCCTACGCTATCTCCTTGGCCGTATTCACCGATGACCTTCATGTCATTGTTATTACCATCTTGAATCGCTCTTAACCGACCGTTTAGAACGATGTATATCGCATCACTTTCGTCGCCCTGATTATATAGGATTTGTCCGGCGTTAACCTGTACCCACTCCAGGGCGAAGTCAATATGAAGAATCAAGCGTGGCAATAGCGTCGTAAGGCGCTTTGCCATGGTAAGAAGCACAACTGGGTATCGGTCGACAATCCTCTCTATGGACGCACGTGGTAGGAAGCCGACATATACATCGGTCTTCGCGGTGACATCGATGAAAGATCTGTACGATGATATGGACCCCAAGTATCCTGCCAGCCCTCCTGGCTTAGTCAGAAAGAGACTCTTCCTCGTCTTCTTCTTCTTCTTAATGTTGTCCCCATGACGTGCGGCTGAACTAGTTCTGTTTCCGAAAAGAGGTCCAGAGAACAATTCGGACTCGTCGATTCCCGGAGTGCGAGGAAGGGTCCCTAGAGCATTGTGCTCCGTGTGTTCTTCGTCAACTGGCACACTCACGTCAAGGAATCCATCGATGACATAGTAGAGGCCGGGGTTCCTCTCACCCTGCTCGACAAGTACGGAATCTTTGGGGAAGAAGACAATTTCGACGTCGTTCACGAGCTCTTCCAGGATATTCCGGTTGCCATTCGCGCTTGCTGACGAGACTGCGGATGCAGACATCATGGACTCTGTATCTGCGCCTCGAAGCGATTCGTAAGGATCGATAAAACCGAAAGCGTTAGAGAAGATGGCTTTTTGACGTCTGGCATCGAAGGTAACAAGACGAGGAGACTGCTCAACGGATGCCGATGGTTTGGGCATAGGGTTATCCAGATCGGTCAAACCGATAGCCTTGAACATGCACTCGAGAACAGACTCCCGAAATCTCGTAGCCTCGTCCACGGATTCCTGCCTATGTAGCCCTGCGGGCCTATTCAGCGGAGAAGCAAAAGGGTTGGATCTACCCGAATCCAAAGGCGACCGCGCGTCCCGACGGTGTTCGTGTTGATACGGCTGGGAGAAGCTATAGCGACCTTGCCGTGTATTCCCTCTTGGAAGCTGAGTGTTAGTGAGAAGATCCCCTGCGCTAAGTCGTTCTGTCCGATCGGTTTCTGATGTGAGACGGCGATCGCGAATCTCATTATCGATATCTACCGGAGTTCCCCGTGCTGCAGCAAGGCTTGCATGTGTGACGACGCCTTTCCTAAGGGAAGCTCCAGATTTTCGTCGTCGGCCCACTCCGGCCTTGTGAAGCGCTATGCCTTTGATGCCCTCTTCAGGTCCGATTCGCTCACGTTCGTCCGCAAACTTCTCTTTCAGTCTTTCCAAAGGACCGCCGCGAAGGAATCCAGGCAGGTCGTATGTGGTGTACTTGTTCATGAGCTTTTCAGTGCGCAAGACTTCGCTCGTGAGTCCTAGATACGCATGGCTTGTCGCTAATGTCACACGCTGCAGTCGCGTCAATATCACCTGCACGATGTGTGCTGTAGCCCTGGGGTAGACTCGGGTCAAACGACGGAATGCAGAAGCGGGTATGACGGCAATTGTGGTATCCACAGTTGCCCTAGCGACTATATCAGGGTGGGCCGACTTGCGCTTCGTCGACCTGGAGCGCGCCAATCGAGGTCTTGGAGGCGGCATAGTTGCCCGCCTGTTTGCAAGCGGCTCTTCGGTGTCCAAGGCCAAGGGAGGCACGCTCGAAAGGCGACCTCCCGCAGTCGGGCTGGCGAGACCAGATGTACTTCGGCGTGGTAGTGAGGCCGTTGGATATTCGGCGAGGTTATTGTTCGGAGTCGCTGGACGGGAGTCGTCCAAGGCAAAGCTGCTATTACGCGTCATGAAAGGGCGAGTCTGTCGTTCGAGTTCGAAAGGGGTATCTGGTACGCTCGAACCGGCTCCGAGGTCGTCCTCATCTTCATGGCGGAGTTGAATGTCTTCGGTGAAGAGTGAGAGAATAGAAAACAAGGACGACATAGGGGCACCGTTCTTGACCTCAGTAAGGAGCTGGTAGCCCTGACTGTGCGTATCATGCCTCCTCGTGGATCTGGAAGAGCCTTCGGAGACATCATCCTCCTCCTCAGAATCCGGCCCCTCCCGGCTAGACTTTACAAAGATCTGCACCTCTCCGTCCACTACGAGACAGAACCCTTTCTCCTCTTCCAGAAGCAGCGTTTCTCCTGCTATCATTTTACGAGTTTGCATTGTACGGGTAAGCTCGTGGAAGACGGGTCTCTCCAGATACCCAAACACTTTGATCGCACTGAGGAACTCGTCGAGGTAGTTGGAGAGCCTCTTGGAATCCCCTTCCTGGGTGTCTGGAAAGACTTCGACTTGAGGATTTTCGCGCTGAGGTTCGGACGGTAATTTCGGGTACATTGTCATGAAGCGATATCGTACTAGGTAGCTCACAGTCGACGCGATGAGCAAAAGTATAAGCATTCTGGTCCGGTTAGTCGACAATGATTCCACCATGCAGCTGGGGCCATTACAGGGTCGTGAAATTCATAGTGAACGTTAATGTCGTGGAAAAGAGTGTAAAGAGCCATGTTGGAAGAGTAATGGTCGTGAAGGTGATAATCCAGTAGAGAAGGCCGGGAATCACACGCACTATGGTTAGGATTACACGACCGAGAAGGCCAAATGTTGAGACGTGGGCTGCTTCGACGGACTGCACAGCGATACCAGAGCCATTCAGAGCTCCAACCGCGCTGGTCATCGCAGCGGCGGCGCTGCTGGCACTCGAGCCCATGGCGTTGGCTGCATCCATGGTGGTGTGGTGAACCAGGATTGCATGTGATAGAGGGGAGGAACTGAGCTTTGGGAATCCCGCAGAGGCATTCACGGCAGACGTCCCTCGAGGCTTTCGATTGGAGTTGCAGGAGGAATCAGGGAGCGAACGGACATGGTGTTGCCGCGGCAAGTCTTTCTTGCGGGCCCACGGGCTGGATTCACTGGCCTTGGAAGACCCATGTCGTGTAATGCTTCCAAGGGAGCTCAACGTCAAAAGTGGGCAGGGCTGGTGTCGTGGTGGTGGGTCTTGCTTACTAATCCCGGCCTGCAGAACGCGCCTGCGCCAGAGCAGCCAGCAGGTTCGGAGGTCCGAGAAACGCGCCTCCTTCACTGTGAGGCCATATTAAGGCCATATCGTTCACCATGCCTCCGTTCAAGGATGAACAGATTATTGTATGCACCGTCGATATGTAACCGTGTCGGTCGGAACACACTGATGCTGTGCAGATTATTGCGCCCGGCTCCGAGACCACTCTTGCGCAGCTGGGGCTCCCAGAGTCCTTTACTCCGGCGCGCCTGCGCGTGCGCTCGCGCATGTTCCCCGCAGAAAAGCAGGGTGAATGGGAGCCGTACAAGGTCCGACGGAAGCAAGCAACACCCGGTGAAACGAGCGAGAAGCCCGCCGACGCTACCAATGGCGCCGAAACCGTGAACGGAGACGACGAGGTTGAATACGAGGAAGATCGAGTGACTGAGGAGGGCGCGGTATGGCCCATCAAGGAGGGGAAGATTGTGAATTGGTCCTGCTTTTTCGCTCTCATCACACACGTCTACAATTCCCTGAATCCGCCGTTCCACACACCGATTCTTCTCATCGCACAGCCAGGCTGGACGCCCCGCGAGCACGAAAAGTTGACGCAATTCTTCTTCGAGAAGTTCAAAACACCCGCATTTTCTATACTGGATGCTGCAATGGCTACGAGTTGGGCATATGGCGTCCACACGGCCACTATTGTGGACGTAGGAAAAGACAAGGTGGATGTCACGGCCATCAGCGAATTCATTCCACATACACAGGGGCGCGTCATCGCTTTATCGGGATGTGGAGGGGAAGCATTGACGCAGGGACTTTTTGCCAAACTGCAGTCGAAAGGATTCACTCGGGAGATGTGTGAGCAGCTCAAAAAGTCTCCCATTTGCGAAATCCTTCCTGCAGGCACGCCACTACCAGGCACAGAGGGCGCGGCTGCTCAGGATACCAAACCCGCCGCAGCAGCGTCTACAGGAGCTCCCGGCTCAGGACCTGCTGCAGCAGTCGCAACCATTGGCAACGCGCCTGGAGGCCCCGTTGAGGATACCGAGGTCGGCGACGACACCATTCCCGAGGAGCACGAAGGCGTGCTTGACGTGGCTAGCATTGTGGCAGGCGGAAAGATGAACGAATATCTTGCAAAGAAAGAGAAGGAGAAGCAGGAGAAAGCAAATGCAAAGAAGAAGGGCGGCGAGGCTCCTGCGACGGCCGCTAAGCCTGTCAGGCTGCCAAACTCGAAGCGGGAGAAAGCAACGTTCATGTATGAGGATCACGCTCTGCTGGATACTTTGAAGAATATGAATCTCGGAAGCAAAGGCGTGGCGGAAGCGCAAGCTGCACTCGATGAAGGCCGTAAGAGGTCTCAGGATGGCGCAGGAGATGGTGAACCCTCGTCTGCAGTGGATGCTAATGACTCAGGGTCAGGCGCAATTAGGCGTGAGATCGAAGTGGGTGTCGAGCGGTTCATGGCTGCGGATGATGGAGTTCTGGAGAGGATTTCCGATGCTATTCACCGAGCGATCTCATCCGTGGACGAGGTCAACAAGCGGAGCGAGTTATGGGATTCCCTGATCGTTTGCGGCAATGGTGGAAGAGTCAGAGGTGGGTTATTCCTCTCTCCATCTGTCCAAATACTTGCTAATTGGAGTAGGTTTCAAGGAAGCACTTCTATCAACAATCCAGTCACGATATGTGATTTCGCCATCCTCTGCCACTATCTTCACCTCGGAAATCCCGTCCAACATCACGACGCCAGCTGGTACCGGCGCGAACACGCCGCAGCCCCAGCTACCTCCTCACGGTGGCCCAAGCCAGGTCAACCCCCTCTTACTTGCAGCTACGACCGCGCAAAATCCATACCTCCCGCCCGGTGGCAACCCGCTCATTCCTGGAATGCCTGGTCTTAACGCCCACTCTTCCCACGGACAAACGCCGACCAGCGTCAAGCTTGTCAGGCCGCCCGAGTACTTCCCCGAATGGAAAGAAGTTGGGTTCGACGAGTCTGCATTTTTAGGCGCACAGGTTGCGGCAAAAGTCATCTTTGTGGTGGATCAAGGACAGAGCAAGGGCTACATGACGAGGCCAGACTATAACGATCAAGGACCCACAGGTATCCATGATTACAGCTTGTAATGCCATTCGTATACCCTGGGCTGGTGGAGTTCTGGATAAAAGGCAAAATTTGGCGCTTTGGAAAATGGACTCCTTCATGATGGGAAGAGAGTATCTCTCTAGCTGTAATAGCGGAAATTCATCAAGTCGACATGTTTTAAAGCGTGCTTTAGCATAGTCATCCTCGGTTTCCCCTGCGAAGCGCTGTGGTGGAGCATCGGCGAACGCCGGCCGGCGCAGACCGTTCTACGTCGACTTACCGAAAGTGGGTGCCTTGCTAGGCCATTCCTGTTACTATCGCCAAGTCCTTCATCGCTTCAAGTTATAATAAAGACGCAGGGAGGTCACAATGTGTCGCTCCTATCGCCGGTGACTGTCTTTGGGGAGGCGTCTGCAGATAAAGGGGGACTCGCAGTTACGCTCGCTGGTTTTGATAATATTCGATCGCTTGTCAGCAGCCGATCGTCACGAAAGCTGACCACGCAACAAGGAAGAGAAAGGTGGACTGAACGCAGCGTCCGAACGTCACTCTCTTTTATTTATCCTTTTCCCAGAATCGTTTTTTCATCTGAGCTTTCCGGCCAATCCCCAACAGCCGACATCTTCAATTGTCGGTCGGACTTCGGACCTCCTAGTCTAGCAGCCTCGGATTCTTCACGCCCAACCATGGCGGCCTCAAGTTCAATACCAAAGACCATATATCTGGGAACCTTCGTACACTGTGTGTCCCTCTCTGACCTCGAGATTGGGGAAAATGGTGCCATCGGCGTCGACGAGAATGGCATCATCAGATTTGTGGAGAAGGATACAGAGCTGGGCCACGTGCATGAGAAGCATCCAGACTGGAACAATGCAGAGGTCATTCACCTGAAAGGAAATGGATTTTATTTTCCTGGATTCATAGGTATGTCCCTTCTTCCACTCCAGATGGGCAGTATAGTTTTTAGATTCTTTGAGAATTTGGGTGTCACATGACTCGACATTCACCGCCCGGGTGTCTACCGAAGGCTCGCAATTCGCCAATTCATGCTAACGCACATTCAGATACCCATACACATGCCCCTCAACACCCCAATACCGGCCTCTTCGGGAAGACCACTCTCCTGGACTGGCTAGACACCTACACCTTCCCCATGGAAGCCTCCTTCTCCGATCTCTCGCGTGCCCAAACCATCTACTCGAACTTCGTCTCACGCACCCTATCACATGGCACGACGACCTGCGCCTACTATGCCACTGTTCATGTCCCTGCCACCAACCTTCTCGCCGACATTTGTCTCCAGCGCGGCCAGCGCGCCCTCGTCGGTCGCGTCTGTATGAACACGATGAGCCCAGAATACTACCGCGACCAGAGCATCGACTCGGCAATAGCTGACTCCAAAGCCTCCATTGATTATATACGATCGATCGACCCAACGGGAGACATTGTAAAACCGATCGTAACGCCCCGCTTTGCACCCTCCTGTACCTCTGACTGCCTTTCCGCCCTGGGCCAGCTCGCGAAAGAGACCGAAGCGCACATTCAAACCCATATTTCGGAGAATAAGAATGAGAATGCACTCGTGAAGGAGCTGTTCCCGGACTCCAAATCTTACACCGACGTCTACGACACCGCCGGGTTACTCACCCCAAAGACCATCCTGGCACACGGAGTCCATCTCTCGCAAGAAGAACGACAAGTAATCAAGGATCGAGGGGCCAAGATATCGCATTGCCCCGCCAGCAACACGGCCATCACTTCCGGATGCGCGCCGATACGCGAGTTCCTGGACATGGGTCTCACAGTGGGTCTGGGAACGGACGTCTCCGGTGGTTTCAGTCCTTCCATTCTCGAAGAATGCAGGCAGGCGATCTGGACGTCGCGATTCCGCGCTATGCACGACGGTGATGAAGCGAAACTTTCGACGCAGGAGGCGCTCTATTTAGCAACAAGGGGTGGTGCCGCGGTTGTAGGAATGGAAGATAGGGTGGGTGGGTTCGAAGTTGGAAAGGAATGGGATGCACAGATGATAAGGCTGGGGGAGGTAAAGGAAGGTGGAGATAGGGAGGGAAGGTTTGATGACGGTCCGGTTGATGTGTTTGGCTGGGAGAGCGCCGAGGATAGAGTGAATAAGTGGGTTTACAGCGGGGATGATAGGAACTGCGTGGCTGTCTGGGTTAAAGGGAGGTTGGTGCATAGGACAGCGAGGTTCCGTGACTGATGTGATGCGGGCTTGACTTAGATCTTTCGCCATTTTGATTTCGAAAGGTACATATAGACATGATAGATGTAGAGGGGACGTCACAAGCTCTTTTGGATAGACACCAGCGAAGGAACACTGTTCCCAAGACGTCAAGTTCTGTTTATTTCTCTCATCAACGTAGTGATTCTTCGCCACTACACTCGGATGTTAATATGGTTCCTGATGAATTTCGACACCTGAAGAAAGTTATCTATGGGGGGAAGCTCCATGATGACTTATGAGTGACGCAGAGTCTTGTTGACTGTTGACCCAGCTTCAAACCGCCCATCCGAACTTCGACAACACAAAATGGCAGAAAAGGTTATAATATTAACGGGAGCTTCAAGGGGTAGGTAATTGCCGTTTACTTGCTGCTACCATTTCCCTCCTGCTCTCTGGTTTGCGACCTCAAGGTGTCTCCCCACTTGCCCCTCATTCGTTCCTCGTCTCAGTGTCCCTCCCATTCGACATCCCCACAGTGCTCTCTGTACCTCAGTACCTTATTGAGTAAAATCGAATATTTCCATTCTCCTTACCATTAAAAGCAATAAAACATGTCATAAGTCTAACTCAAACCCCCAGGCATCGGCCAAGCCATAGCCCAGTACCTCCTCAGTCGCAACCACAAGCTCGTCGTCATCTCCCGCACCCTCTCAGCCCTCGATCAACTGCGTTCCCAGTATCCCGATCACGTCGAAGTCCTGGCGGGCGACCTGTCAGACCTCTCGCTGGGGCCCAAGGCCGTCGAATTGGCTGTCACGAGGTGGGACCGTCTCGATGGCGTGATCGTGAATCACGGGACTCTGAACCCTGTGAAGAAAGTTGCGGATAGTAGTGCTGAGGAGTGGAGGAAGAGCTTCGATGTCAATGTCTTTAGTGCGCTGTCGATTGTAAGTTGCTTTTGTTGTTTGGTTGTGTTATGGTTCCCTTCTCAATTCGGGCTTCAGGATACGCGTTGGATTTGATACACTGCCTGAAACCTGTTCGTTGCTCGATAGGAGATGCTTCTTGAACTGACCTTCTCTCAGATCACCCCGGCCATCCCCCACCTCCGCCGCACCCACGGCCGCATCATCCTCACCTCCTCGGGTGCCTCCCTAAATGCCTATCAAAGTTGGGGAGCATACGGGGCGAGCAAAGCCGTCCTCAACCACCTCGCGCTCACCCTGGCCGTGGAGGAACCCGACATCACCACCGTCTCGGTGCGACCGGGCGTCGTCGACACGGAGATGCAGCGCGAAATCCGGGAGAAGCACAGGGATGCCATGAGTGCGAAGGACGCCGAGAAGTTCGCGGGTCTGAAGAGTCGGGGGGTACTGTTGCGGCCCGAGCAGCCGGGGCATGTTATTGCGAGGTTGGCTGTGGAGGCAGCGAAGGAACTTAGTGGGAGGTTTGTGAATTGGAATGATGAGAGCTTGGGGCCGCTTCGGGGCGAGTGAGGACCTGGGGATGTTCTGTCCTGCCTGCGAGGACCCCAAGGCTATAATAGACTGATAGCATAGGCGTGACTTAAGATGCAACTAGTCTTAACGTAACATGAAATGGCGGATGCATGAACATGTCTGCTAAAGGTACGGTTTCGTAAGAACTAATATGTCGTTAAACGCCATGGATCTATCCTGCTTGAATCTGTGATGATAGAGTCATTTGCACTGGAGTTGCCCGGGAGATCTTATTCCACTCTGCGGCTTCTAGTATCCAGCAGATATTGGCGGTATTGCAGTCCGACTACTCTAAGCGAACTGCACCGTGAATTGCGTTACCCAGCGTATGCAGACAGTGGCACCGACGGTGGTTCTGCGCCCCTTTCCTAGCCCAGTCATCTTTTTGCATCTTCATATCTCCGACCTACACAACAGAGCCATCAGCCTCTGCTACAGTAATAGTATTTCGCGGATCGCTGGATGTCAAATGTAGCATTTATACAAGGCGTATTTCTCAGAATGCGTTCCCTTTGAAGTTTAGCGTGGTCGACGTCGTGAATGCGTGACGTCATCCCTTGTCTTCAGGAGATCAAGTCTACCATCGCAATATTGGGTAACAAACCTGTCTTTCTGACGTATATAAAAGATATCCACGATCCCAACCACAGTATTTCCGACATCACAAGATACACAGTAAAAAATACAACCAAATCCGAAACAACCACTCTTCAAAACCAACCATATCGACAACCATATATCCTAATCACATCATCACCACAACACAATGACGGGTCCAGGCGCACACGCAGGCAGCTCCATCGGCGACGCCGTCCGCAAAGGCGCCAACGTTATCCACGTACGTCCCCATCTATTCCCTTCGTACCAACCTGGACATCGCTAACGTCCCGTCAGGGCACCGGCGAAGCCCTCCGCGGTAATATCAACGCCGCCGTTGACAGCGCCGCGGGCGACCACCAGGCCGTGGCCCGTGACGAGGCCATTGCGGCTCGTGGCACGGACGAGATGGATCGGGGTCACCCGCGTCATCACCATCCCGGGACTGGAACGTCTGGGGTTTCGGGCAGCAGCACGGGGACGGGCTTGGATACGCAGAGAGGAGGGTCGCATGCGACGGGGTTGACGGGGGCGAGGGATTTCGGGAGTGGAACGGGGGGCGTGGGGGAAAGACGGGTTTGAGAGGCAAAGGATTGAAGGGTTTGTTACCGAGATTGAAGGATGAGGGTGGGAGTTGGGCAGGAAGAAACTTGGGATACCAATCTATCGTTTTGTGTGATGCTTCGTTGATGTACAGTGATTGTCCCTCATTTGATTATGCGCAGTCACGCCTCTTCTTCTACCGGCTCGGTCTAGGGAAAACCACAATTCATGGTTAGGATCACTTGGGTAACCGAGAAATATGTAGAAGGGGGGTTCAAATTTCTTTGCTATCTTGAATTCAATAGACATTATCGGCCCTGGCCGGAACCGTGTATCTACAGAGCTTTATGCCGCAGAGCGATATAACATGCCAGATGCTCGCTCGCAAGCCTCATAACAGAAGCATATATCTAGACCGTAGAGAGCCCCAACTCCCACGCTCGTGCACAAAAAAATCACTAATACTTGCACCTTCCTTACCCCCTCCTCAAACCACTCCAGTCCCTCTCTCATCACACCAGCCCGCAAACACCCGCTCACTCCTCCTCACTCCAGTACTCCCCCTCCGCCGGTACCTTCTGACACCCACACGGCCACAAATGCCCCGTCCTGTACCCATAGTACTTGCTCTCAAACTCCCCCTTACCCAACCTCATCGAATCCCCAGGCTCAATCTGATGACCCACCACTGTCACCAAATCCGGATCCCCCTCCCAGCTCCACTTACTCTTCCCATATTCGTACCCATGCCTCCCCGGCTTCAGATACGGTCGCTGCCTCCGCGTCACCGGTGCAGGTTTCCCGTAATCCGGCTTGGAAACGAGGTCAGAGTACGGGATAACCATCTGCACCACCGCGCGATCGCTCAGGGCATGAATGAGAGCCACTTCCCTCGTTTCAGGGAGATCGATGGCGTACGCATACTTATCCACATCGTTGGGATCCAGGTCCAGCAGGGGAACTAAGGGGTGCGGGTTTCCAAGTCCCCAGTCATCGGCTTCGCTGTGCCTTTTTACCGTCTCCATCGTGAAGCCGTTGGCCAGCGCCCAGTTGATGCGTTGTTGGCGTTGCAGCTCTGCTTCGCAATCCTCCTCTTCGATTTGTTTGTGGATTTGCAAGGCTAGGAGGGCGTCGAGCTCGTCGTCGTCGGATTCCTCGTCGCGTTCGCGAGGCTCGTGAACGGCATGTTTCCCAGGGTTGTAAGGGCTAGGGGGTTGAGCAGCAGTGGCGGAAGCGTGTTTCTGGTTCTTCTTCTTCGGCGGCTGCTTCTTTGAGATGAAGTTCTCTGGCCTTTTGGCGGCCGTGGGTTTGGTGGGCGGTGCCATGGTGTGCGAACTGATATCGGTGCCTTCCTCATGGTTCGGATTCGCGATATGGTTCTGCGAAGAAGAAAGGGACTTTCCCGTACCCCGGCCATCACCTGAAGCCATCTTCTGCCTCGCTGGCGTCGAACTAGAACCATTCGTCGACGTCGGTCGGGTATCCGTCTGGCAATGCACCCCTATCTCCTTCGTCAGCGCACCTATGGACGAGCACCGACAAGGCGCCATGACAAACTCACCCTCCGGAGTACTCTTCCCTCCATCGCCAACTGCTCCACTTCCCACAGCACCGCCCCCCAAAGCCATCGCCTCAACCCCCGCAATCCAAACAGCCAGGTCCCTCTTCTTGAGCCCCACCCCAACCAACACCTCCCTCTCCCGCTTCCCCGCGTACTGCTCTACAACCTCCAATAACTTATCCCTAGAGAGCTTGGCCTCCAGACTCAGCACACCCCTTGGCATCCTCCGCCGGCCGTTGGGCTGCAAGAGCGGCACGCGGACCTGGACACCATTGTAGGTGAATGTATTTGTTCTTGCAGCCGCAGCAGCAGGTCCTGATGCCGATACTTTGGCGAGCGGGGCGCTAGACGCCAGTGCTCTGGTAGATGCACTTCCCGCGGCGGTGGGAACATTGCGAGCCCTCTTCTGCTTCTTCACGGGTCGCTGGAGAGCTTGTTCAACGGCCGAGGGATCCAGGATCTCGGTTTGCCGTTTGAGGGCGTTGGTGGTGTCCATCTTTCAAGATACGTTACCGTCAAGGGGTTCGGTGGGGATTGTGATGTTGAATGATGGTGTAGATGGAGGGGTACGACGGAGTCGTATATGGGGGTTTTGCAGCGAGTGTGGATTTGTGGGAGAGGGCCCTGGAGATGCGGGAAACAGGAGTAATGTATGAATGATGGGAAAGATTGGCCGCCGGGCTCGTGAAACGGGTCTATTTCTTGGAAAAACGGCCGTCCGTCACCTAGATGCACATGCGATCTAGAAACCATGTGCGAGGATAGTGGGACGGGGAGAGGAGTGTTCCGCCAGAAAGAGGACAAGGAAAGCAACAGTAACGACAAATGAGACAAGGAGACAAAGGAACAAAGCCGCGCTGCTAAAAGGACCGAGATCGAAGCAGCTACATAGGGCTAGATATAACATAGAAGGTGGAACAATGCGCGCTGATGAGACAATAGGACAATGCCACAGACAAGACAATAGTAACCTCGTCGCTCGAAGCCAGATAATGGAACAACACCTCAATCAAGCTCAACAGCACAATACCGGCAATAACACAATAATGGAACGATCAACCTCACAAAATCCACGATACAATGATACCACGAGTGTCAGGACGCCCACCTCACCTGGCAACTCCAACACTGGCCTTCCTCTAACTCTTCCTCCCTCTCTTCCCCCCCGCCATCCCCGGGGGGGCACATGCCCACACTCGCCCGGTACTCGATCCGGTCCTTCACGTAATGGGGGAACAGTGTCTTCTTATACCTCGACCCGGCCCTTCCTAGCCTCAAGCATGTGCTTTGGACGCGCACGCTGGGGTGACGCAAGATGACTCACGTAACGGACCACCCAACGGACCACCCACGATCAGCACACCCTATGTGGGAGGATCACCACTGCATCGGTGAGACCTCGCTGATGGAAATGTAAAGCTCGGCAAGTTTACGTATGCTTCGATCGATCTTTCACTCACTGCTAGCGGCACCTAGTGGAGTGGCCAATCAGATTACCAGTCGCTAAGGGTATTACACACGTCTTTACGCCCTTCGCAAGCAGGACGCACCTTCACAAGGTCACATCCCCACCACGCATACGATGAATTACTGAACTCTTCATATTAACCATGTACCTACGTAATGCACACCAACGCCGGGCACCCACTGAAAAGGTTCCTAGCCAGCTCCAGTGAAAGCCATTCTATGTGCAAGAGAACCCCAACCACGTCCATGAGGAAATACCGTTTTCGTCGTCATAATGTTACAGGAACCGTCCTCGTCTCCCTCACTTCCCTCGTTCGCGACTCTCGTGCGGCTACACGTCCTTACCAATTCTCATGGTTCATGACCCCGTAATGACGTCGTCATCTGCTCCATTGATGTCCTGATGCACCTTCAGAGTGCCAGGAGATGATGAATGCCGACTCATCATCTCCGTCCTATGGCGCTTACAATTCTTCCTTAGCACGGTCGGTAGCCTTCTTCGCGCTCTCAGCAGCAGCATCGTAGCCCTTCTTCGCAGACTTGGAGGCCGCGGCCGAGGCGCTGGAGGCGGACTTGGAGAGAGAGGCAGAAGCGCTATGGGCGCTCTTAGACGCAGCAGCGCTGGCAGAGCTGGCACTAGCCTGGGCGTAGTCGGTAGCCATGCCCAGCTTAGCCTTGATCCAGTTGGTGTATCCGTGGAATCCCTCCGTGGCCTGAGCATACTGGTTACCGGCCTTGGAGGTGGCGGCGCCATAAGCACTGGTGACAGTGGCAGAGATGTTGTCACCATAGAGACGAGCGCGGTGCTTGCGAGCGAGAGCAAGGAGTTCATTGCGCTTGGAGCCCTGGGGAACCTTGATGCCGTTCTTGTCGGCCCATTCTTTGATCTGGCTGTCGGACCAAGAGTCGAGCAGGGCGTCACTTAGGCTTTGCTGAGCATTGGCGGCGGACTTGGAGGCAGCGGCGTAGGCAGCCTGGGCATTCAAGCTGGCAATGCGGGCATTGCGACGAACGGAGGCAACGAGCTTGTCACGGGAAGATGGCTGGGGCACGGGGATTCCACGCTCATCCAACCACGCCTTCAGGTCAGAGTCGGACCAGGTTTCATAGAGCCAATCCCCGGGGTAATGAGCAGTCTGGGAGACCTTGTTGGCGACTGTCTGGTAGTTTTCACGGACTGAACGGAGCAGGGTGTCACGTTTCCGCGGCTGAGGGACAGGAATGCCATGTCTATCGGCGAACGCCTTGAGTTGCGACTCGGTCCAACTACTCGTGTCAGTACAGAGAAAGATGCAGCGGAGTGGGGAAGCTCACGTGTCAAAAATCCAGTCACGAACGTTACTATAAGCCTGATTCGCCGACTCCTCGGTCTCAGTCCAGTACTGCTTCACCTGCTCAACCAGGCTTTGCTTGTTCTTCTCAGCACCCTCCTTGGCCTGGTAGCCCTTGAGAGTGAGGTAATTCTGTAGCGTCTTTGCATCCCAGCTGTGGTAGGGCTGGACGACCTTGTCGTTCCAGTGTTCCTTGACAAGGTTCTCCAGCTCCTTGCGGTCGGCGGCCTTGGGGTGGGGAACGTTGTGGTCGGTGAGCCAGCGGTCGAGCTCCGTCTCATGCCACTTGTTGTAAACTGGCTTGCCTGTTAGCGTCAGAACTGCAAAGGGTGATGACCCCAGCGTAGTACTCACCTGGATTGCCAAACCAATTGCTAGCAACGGTGCCCTGGGCGGCGAGGGCCACCACCGTGATGGAGGCGAATGAGAACCTCATCTTTTTGATGTGAAGAAGCAATTTGGAATAATATCGGCTAGATGAAGAGCAGGGGAGGCAGATGAAGAGCGGTGGTGGGAAGATTGGGAGGGGAGAGTTGCAGTTGCAGGTGCAGCCTTGGGTTATAAGAGGGAAGAGGAGGGGAGGGACTGGTGGGACAAAGGTTGTGCTTAGCTTAGCTAGTGACGTAGCTATGCGCGAGCTGCACGACAAACAAGCCTGGAGTTCAAGTATGCGGGAGACGCAGCCAATCAAAGGCGGAATGGAGCATAATCTCTTGACGGTCGACGGATTTTTCAGAAACGGCCGCCTTTTTGGACGATGGATTGAGCGGAGCTCACCTTCACCACCTACGTCATACCGCCGAGCAAGTGAGATTTCACCATCACATAAGGCTAACCACAGTATTCACAGAAGGCGTTAACGAGAGAAGTAGCGACTCGTAGAATATTGACTTGGGAGCCGTAGGCAGCGCCGCGCATAGTGTACAAGTAAAAGAGACATACATAGGATCATTGACGGAATTCGTGCTGTCTAACGCCTGCAACGCTTGTCCAAACAGAAGGCCATGCCGAATACCATACTACACAGTTACACCAGATGCAAACAAGCAGACCATCTCCTGTTATTTCCCATCCCCTCATGGCTCCCTATCCCGTCCTCCGTGCCCTATTTCCATATTAGCCATCCATACTTGAAAGTCTCGCCATCATACGTACCAGCCCAAAAGTCCTTGGACACTTTATCACTCTGGGCGTCCTCATTCTTGACCTGCTCATGCGCCTTCTCAGCCCTAGTATCCATCTCCTCGTTATGCTTCCTCACACTCGCATCCTTCTCGCCGGGGGGATTCTCATTCAGGATCTTGGGCCCGGGCTCCTTACCTCCATGCTCGCTCTTCCATTTCTCGGCGGCTTCGCTCTTCCCGCTCTTGGATGTTGATGACGCAGGCTTTGTCTGCGTCGACGAAGAAGAAGACGACTGTGATTGCGACTGCGACTGTGACTCCGACCCGGGATTCTCATCTGGCGACGACTGGCTCCTCCCCTGCGCCACCTTCGGAGGCGGAGGCCCAGGATGCTCAAGCTCCTCAGACGGCAGCTTCCCTTGCTTCTCCGGGTGCTCGCTCACGGGATTGCCTTTGCCGTCACCGTAGCCCTGGGCGAAGCGCTTCTGGAGGCATGCTCGTGGTGCCGTGGTGGCGAGGGCCGGTCTCAGCCGTGCAGGAGCTCGAAACACGGTCGATGGGCGAAGGAGGGACATTGCAATGAGAGATTGAGAGTTTTTGGATACGATCGGATGGTTTGATGAGGGTACTGTGTACTTGTAGAGGAAAACGATAGAGTCAATGTTTGGGCAAAACTTCGTTGGCTAGCCGCAAGAGCTCACCAAAGCTTTGGCTCTATGACGTCATGATTGCATCTGCTTACTGTGCATCAGATGCCAAGCAACATGCATGGCCATAGCTTCACTGCATCCCGTCCCGTGCGGGGAGCAGCCATCACATCCAGCTACACTGTGATCCGTACATGCCGACCCCGTCTCAATAATATGTGTACACCACGAGAGACAACCACTGCCGGAAAGGGTATATACTTGTAGAGTACATCTCCTGATGCCGGTCACCAGGAGTTGAAGGTTCCAGCTTCCCATGACCGCCCGGCGGCACAGTGAAACTCTCTTTTGTCCAGCCCTAATTGCCTGGACAAACCAATGGTATATGGCCCCATCATCGTCATTATCATAACTCGTTTATCGGTCGTACATCTGGCACGTTCGTAGTTCGTAGTTCGTCTGGCCGTTTCTCACGCACAGCATATACACCTCCTTTGTCATGGAATGCCCACCATGGGTCCCTCGACCTCCCACTCGTCGACTTCGACGTCCTGAGGTGCGGTTTGAACGGCTTCATAATCCGTCTGTACATATCGCACCCACGTCCCAACTCTGTTATGCCCACGCTTGCTACCGTCGCGATCCAACCCGGCCATGGTTGACGCCTGCACAGCCGGCACCGAGCGCACCCTCACATGGCGAGAAGGTTCCTGCGGTCCCGACCTGCGAGCAGCTGCTCTTGCCGCTGACACAGCCAGGGGACGCGCAGAATACGAAGCCCTCCGCTGCACCGGTGCGGATGGGGTGTGCTGCGGAGCTGAGTACGCAATCGGGCGTGGCGCAAAGTATCGAAATTGATAGGAATCGTTCATATGATGGCCGGCGGCGTTTCCCAGGCCGTTGACATGGACGGCTGGATCGCTCGAGCGCATAGCTCTCGGTGTTGGAGAGCGTTGTTCGAGCTCCAGCTGGGCATGCAAGGTCGCCCTAAGCGCATCTTCGGTCTGTGCTAATTCAGTCTGGGTAGCTCTCTGCAAAGGAGGAGGGCCCCGGCGAGGTCGCAGGGCTAATGGCTGGGCTAGGAATGCTTCCATGTGTGTCGGCGCTTGTGCTTGGTTCCGAGGGGCCTGCGGCTCAACGTAGTTGTAGTTGTCCTCAATATGCTCATGATTGAACCATGGACAGTCGCAAGTCCTCCATTTTTTGGCACAGCGCATGCAAAATTCCGCCTTACAAATGCTACATCAGATTAAGCGTTTGTTGCCAGGAGAAACAGCACACATGGAGCTTACCAGGTCATATGGTTACAGCCATCCTTCAGCTCGACCATGTTCTTGCAGTTGTAGCATCTTTGCCAGCCCTTCTCCTTTGCCATTCGATTCACTTCGTCAACTTCGAGGTCGACAGAGCACCTTGTTCGATGGAATTTCCTGTTACACTTGGCGCACACGTGGGTGTGGCAGTAGTCACAGCGGGCGTACTTTCTTCCCGTCATATCCTTCTTGATCTTCGATGGTTCGATCCACTCGCCGCATCCCTTGTTTGGGCAGTATATTCTATCCGAGGTGGAGAATTCTTTCAACTTCCTGTTCCAGGTGGCTTTGAACTGGTCATCGAAGAGATGTTCTACATGCTTCATAGGAATGGCCGCAGAGGTACAGCACTTCGGCGGCATAAGCTCAGGTTTCGTCAAAGAGAGCGTGAAGACACGCCTCAAACAGGACCGACACATATAGTGGCCGCACTTCAGCTTGGCTGCTTTTCTCGCAGGTATATCGTCGCTCCTGCAAGCTATACATTCGATATTGTGAGAACTGTGAGAAGGTTAGGACAAGCAAAACTCCACGTATGGCGACAACCTGCCTGGGCGCGTCCCTATGCAGCGTATTGCTAGTGATTCGCGGGGGAGGTCCAAATAGGGTGGCAAGGAACCCACCCGTGCTTCTTCTTTGCACCTGCTCTTTTGATGAGCGATGGTGAGTCGGTGAGGGGGCGACCGGCGCAGGGCGCAATCGGACAGTGTTGCTCCGTCGAACAGATGGTCTTACAGCCATGTAAGCTCTCGTGGTTTCCCTCGTAGACTTACTCCTGCGCTTGTTAGCGAATCCGGACACCATAACCAAGCACCGGCCGGTCCTGCTATCCTGCATACCTCGTGGGTTTCGAAGCCTGTGCCGTGTGAGGAGAAGGGGACCTTGAGCCCGAAAGTGGTGATTGCACTGTTCGGCTGGAGGAGCCTTCTCCATTGCTTCTCCTCTTCGCCGAGGATCGCCTTGTAGTCCCCTCTTCGATGAAGGCCTCTGACTGCGGCGCGCCGTAGACATAATCGTCGCTAGGTCGATGCTGGACAAGATCCCTCCTCTTCTCTCGACGCATTCCCTCTCGCCTTGGTTCGCGGTGGCCATTCCGTGATACAGCCCGCCGTTCCGTCGTCCGATTTTGTGTCATGCGTTGAGACTCGCGTCGCCTCTCGAGTTCGGCGGAATAGTAAGCCTGTCTGCCACTTTGAAGTTCCTCAACGTCCACCTCGGAAGATCGTCTCGACAGATGTCTAGAGAGCCGCTCTCTCCGCTCACGCACAAAGGTGGGGTATCCGTCGCCACTGTCGTCGTAGCGCTTTCTCTGGCGACGTCGGTGTCTTCGATCAGGGTCAGGCTCGTCGTCGGAGCGATGGTGAGTATGGTGTCTGGGGCTCGGCGACACCCCATTGCCGGCCATGCCGGGGGGAGTGGTGTGCGAAATAGTCCAGTCGGTCGGGGGGCTGGTGGCGTGGCGCGCCTCAGGCAGCGGTGCAGGAGGGCGTTAAAGGGGATCGAAGTCTTGAGTTGTGGAGCTCGGTAAGTGGACGAAGGGTGTGCCACGGGTAGGAGCAGCAGCCTGCAGGCAGTCGGCCTGTGGGCGGCCGATTTTATGAGCCAGCCCCCAAGATTGAGAGTGCGATCAAAAGTACTACTTGTAAGTACACAGTAGTAGTGGAGCGGGCGGTGAGGAGGACGATGGTGGAGCGTCGATGGCCTCGGCGCCGGCCGATGGATGGCACGGATTCGCAGCCGATCAGGGCGCGATGCGGTTTGTTGGAGAAGCCGAGAAGGGTCGTTGGCGGACGCTGATAATATTATAGCATACAGTATAACACAGTACTGTGGACCGTGGTAGTCTAGTAAGCGGGACTGTGAGCATCCATCTTGCCATGTGCCTCTTGGAGTTGAACCCATCGGCGGTCGTGTGCCAGCTGGTCTCATCTATCGCACGGCGGCGGGTGATTGCATGTCACGACCACATACACATTGCCCAACTGCGCCTGCACATGTGCAACCACCGTTCACAGCTGCCCGTCTGATGCCCAGTGAAGACCGGCCGAAACATGTCGAACGCTCTGGCGAAGCAAGCAGGCTCATCGTTGGTCCAGCACCAGCACTGTGTGTACTTCTATCCATCGCCTTGCCTGGGAGTACGAGACGAGGGGCGCCTCTGGCCATATATGCCCAGACGTAAAGCGAGCGACGAAACGTGCATTTTCAGTCCTTCTCCATCACCAGCTGCGTCGACACCTCCCACTTCTGCCCTCCGCTGCCGTATCCTCCACCGAGCCGGTTGCGAACCATGCTTCCAATGCGATCTCGAAGTCGTCCCATCTCCTCCACGCTCCGCACTCTCAGCTTCAGATTGGCCTGGCACAATCCATAATGCACCTGCCAGAACTTGGCCTCCTCAACTCCGCTCACGGCCGGATCCGTGGCAATATCATACAGAACGTCCGAGACCCCAGGCCCCGAATAGGACATCATAAGCATCTTGCCCAAGGTCCAGCCTTGGATCCATCCAAGCGCAACCATCGCAATGGCCACGGAGAAGGAGAGGGTGCGGTCCAGCCAGACGTACATCTGGATGCTGAGCAGCGGAAGCAGCAGGAGAAGGGCCGAGCAGGACAACGTGAGGAAATGCGACGGGTTGCTGAGAATCGAGGGCAGCGTCGCGATGGCGCTCAATCGCATCACCTTACCTATGCGCGAGTGATTCTTGAGGAGAATCGCCGAGACCAGGGTCGATACAATCCCACTGAGAGCCGCGAGGTCAATACTGCCTGGCGACACACGCTCGTGTGCTTTCCCGTGGTGCGCGTGGTGGCCCCCTTTATCCTCCAGCGCGTGCGTCAGGCCATGCGAGATAAGGTCCAATCCCATGAAGAGAAGCCCGACGGACATGCCCAATCCTGCAAGTACTTCGGAACGCTCGAAGCCGAAGGGGTGGCGAATCGTCGAACGCTTCCAGACTTCAAAGTTTGAACCGACGTCCACCGCAACGCACAGAAATGCGCCTAGTGCATCATAGAACAGGAGCCGTGAAAGGATTGTGAGTGCAAGAGATTCATGTGCGCCCCATTGCACCAGCCCTGCTACGAGTAGGTGACAGCAGCACCATCCTAGCCTCAATCTCTGTTCCCTAGACATGCTCGACCGATATTCCTTGAACGTTGGCATGGGAAGCGATGCAGGAAGTTGCAGAGGTGCACGCGGCGGCGGTTCGAGAAAGATCTGATGTGATACGCTACTGTGCCTGTACTTGTGTCCACGCCTTCGTCCGAGATCCTGCCATACTCAGCATATGCATTGATACTGAGTTGAATTGCTTTCGCTTACCGACTTGTTTGTCTGCGGTCTGCCAGGCATGTACTGGACAGATTGAAAGTTGAATGGATTGCGTGCATTCTCGGAGCTGGTCAACGATGCTGCTTCGTTTTCGCTTGTCCCGCTGAAGGCACTTGCGGGCGTGTAGGGGAATGATGCGCTCGACGGACTGAATGCGGTATTGGGTGTCGCCCGCTGCGAGACCGAGTCATTGGGCGCCAATGTGCCATATCGCTCGGACGGAAAGTTGGCAGACATGGGAGACAGCGCTTTGGGGTTGAAGCCGAGCCGTACTGGTGAAAGCGATCCCTCTAAGAAACCAAGGCCGACTGTATCGTCGCGCTCGTCAGGAGGTGGAGTCGGGGTTCGGGGAGGGATAGGGAGTGGCATTGTGGAAGCCATGACGTGTAGCGCAAAGGAGCGACTGTAAGGAACGACAGCTACGAATAAGACATCCGCAAAGAAAGAAAATGAGCGAATTGAGGGCAGAAGACTCGGAGAGCGCGGCGACTATGATGTCGATTGTCGCTGGGGCCGACTGGCCGAACTAAGGCTAGCGGCATTTCGAGAATACTGATTTGATAAGCCATTGCTTGGCATGTCGGAACTTCGTCGTCTCAAGAGCACATCTATCTTTCGCTAGAGCGCAGTGTTAGACTCAATAATGGAGATTTAACAAGTACTTGCACGCTGGAAAGCGGCTCCCTTCGCCTACAGCTTCCCGTGCATGGCTCGTTTCATTTGTTGACAAACTATGGACAATGGGCAACGCGAAGGTTCTCATCAGGAGGAGGACTGCTTGCGCTCGACGGCAAATGAAAGAGAAGGCTCCAGCAGAAATACGAGCCATGGCGGACACAAGCGAAGCATATCAGGCACGCTTCTGGAAAGCCTTTCGTTCTTGAAGTCCTCTGCAATGAGCGGTACCTCATCATCTGCTCGGACCGACGATCAAGAACATGGCGTCGAAGAGATTAGCGGCATACGGCGAGGGTCCTCGATGACGCAGGCCGTCCGCCAAACCCAGGGTCGAAAGAGGAAGGGATCATTAAGGAAGACAGCGATACTCGGCACAGGCAAGCTGCTACGAGAGCGCCGCCTTTCCCTTCGTGCTGCCCCGAAACCCATTTCCGTTGACACCACGACAAGCCCCTCTTCCCCCCAGGCTGACGGAGACACCACCCCTCGCCGCTTTACTTACGAGGATACCTCGCTGAGCTCGTCTTCCGACAGCCTGTGGTTGCCTCCGGCGAGAATTCCTGTTCCTGCAGGCACCGCAGGTCCCACGGGTGAGGGGCACTTGGACTCGACAACACCACGTGCAGATGGTCACCGGGTGGTTAACCCCATCGGTCCTTACGCTTCCACCACAGACGATGATGAAGGTTTGACTTTCTTCCGTCCTACCGTCGCAACTACCGTGAGCTCCTCCTTTTCTGCTGTCCCAGGACACTCGAGCTCAACCCCGTCACTGCAAAGACGGAGATCAAACCGAGCCAACCAGCTCCCATCCTTGGCCATCACCCATACACCGCCAGAAATTGCACCAGACGAGGAGTGGGACTACAGCGAGACCGAATGGTGGGGGTGGGTGGTGCTCGTAGTCACTTGGCTTGTGTTTGTTGTGGGAATGGGCTCCTGTCTCGGAGTCTGGAGCTGGGCCTGGGATGTTGGGGAGACGCCATACGCGCCACCTGAACTGGAGGACGACCCCACGCTGCCAATCACGGGATACTATCCGGCATTGATGGTATGTACAGCGGTGATGGCTTGGGTATGGGTTATCGTTGCTTGGGTGGGCATGAAGTACTTCAGACATGCCAAAGATGGGTAGCGGCATCATGGTTCCCCTCGAGTAGGTGTCCTGTTTCTATATTTGCTGCGCCGTTGCTTTAACATCGGTCGTTATAGCCAATAAGATTCATGTCTGAAACCTTAAGCCATATCGTCTCTGTTAATGCGATTACATCTCCACTAAACGGTTTCTAGGGGCATGCGGGCTTTTCAAATTCTTCGGACAGGATCAATGGTAATAAGAAGGGAACACTTCCATTCCAGCGTCGAAGGCCGGCGGCCGTTCGTCGATCCTCCCGACTGTCCTCCTCCACCTGAAGCACGGACCCTCGGAAGCTGGTGGTTGCGAGACCTTCAATTACAATGGCACGACACCCAAGGCGGACTCATAGTGTTTCCGGGCCGCCTTCTGCGCACTGCGTTCTTAAAGATGTTTCTTGCTGTTGTAATATGGGCAAGGTAAGATAGCAGTCCAATCTCAAAAACCCCACCATGCCACGAAGCTCTAACAAACTCCCAGATTCACCAATTTTACATGTCTGTGATGGCTTTGCGACGGAACCCGCAACGCAAATGCAAGAAGGAGGACGAGCAGTGCAACTCTGGCACTATCTCAGACGCTAAACCAGATCGGATAGGGCATCCAAGTTTACCTCTTAATCCTCTGTGAGTTTTTGGAGAAACAGCACTCACTGTTGCATTCGGCTCATCAGCTAAAGGAGCGGTTTAAGTCGTCCCACGCCGTCGCGTATGAACCAGAGGGGGTTGTCCGGGCAATTCCGCTTCTGCGACCTGCCTCGGGAAGTCCGTGATCATGTGTACTCTTATCTTGTCGTCCGTCGGGGGAAGAAGCTGCCCATTTTCGAATCGAGGGCCATCTTGCGTGCTGAAAAGAAACGAGCCATAGCCACACGGAATCGCGAAAGGTTGAACCAGAAGAGACTGCAAAATGGGAGGCGTCCCATATCAGCTCGAGAGCACGCTTCCGACTGCCTCGTCCACCTCAACGTTCTTCAGACTTCCCGACAGCTCCACCTGGAAGGTACGGACCATTTGTACCAGAGCAATTGGTTCGCGATTTCTCTAGACAGCTTTCCAGCCACGACCATTGAAATTCCCTCAGGCTGGCATCCCTCACGGATAACGAAGATGCAATTGGAGTTACAGCTCAAAGACACGCAAAGAATGAATAGCTATGTGGACTGGGGAACCTTCTTTTCTTCTTTTCCATCGCTGAGGTTCGTCCACATCATTCCCACATTCCATCCCCGCTACTACGACTGGGCTCGCACTGAATTGACAACCTGGGCCACCGCGCACTACATTTTTCGTGCATTTTTCCGGGAGCTGCTTGCGTCAATCCCGGTGTCAATCTGCCTCAAACTGGGGCCCTCCTTGGACCCCGAAGAAAATATGCAGCTGGAAGGCCGGGGTCATGTGTCAAGGAAGATACTTGAGGATATGTATGCCGAGGTGGGAATGCGACGTGGGGTTTATGGCGGCTATCTCCCAGTGAATAGGGTAGTGGAATGCAGACGGGTCTCAGCAGAGTAGCTGTCAACGGTCATGGAATAATAAATGGACTTATCATAGTCGCATATATAAGCTCTATATAACCTCAATAACCTGGTGTTCCACCATCGTAATACCCGTGTCGCCCTTGCTGCATCATTAGGCAGCATTCGTGAACGTAGGTTCAACCCGTGGGCATATTTTGTGCTGAGGTTGCCTCTCGATTCACCAGTTTGCGTACCTGCAACGAGCCTGCTAAACACATTAGTGAACATCGGATAATCGTGGATTGTTATCCTAAGTTGGGCTTATTTCTCGGCCTGTAATAGTACACCGTGCACGATATAATAGATAGTGTTTACTATGCGCATAGATGCAGTGTGCATGAACTCCTTCACCGACATGAAACCACAAAAGAAACGAGATAATTCTGCTTTTGGAATGACTATTTCTCCGCAACTCTGTGGAATGAGGTGTCGATTCGTCATTGCCTGTTGACAATTGATATGCGTTTCCCTCCGGTTGTTTTTGACGCTGAAGGCAATCGAATACATCGGAATTTGGAATGGCCATGAGCAGCGCCGATTGCTTGTGAGTTACGTGAATCCTAGAAAGGAGTAGACCTATAGGCAATAATATGTCCTATACTCCGTATCCTCCGCTAATTATGCAATAGTGGTGCATGATTATAGCTGAGCTTTATTGCCCAAACGGGCTAGCTCGCGGGACTTCTCCGAAGAGCCGTCCAACCTGCCTCCCGTCAAACGACAACACCAATCCATGGCTCCCGCCTCTCACACACAGCGAACGCCCCACAGATACTGCAGACCGCATGATGCAGTTCTCACCACTCGCAAACCCCCTAGCGACAGTGGCACAGCTCGAAACGTCCGGTTCGCAGCTTGACGGTGTCCCATCCGACCTCGAGGACTCGGTTCGCTTTGCAGGTGCTAGGCTCACGCAGGCCGCGGGGATTCTGCTGCGTCTGCCACAGGAAGTAATTGCTCAGGCCATTGTCATTTTCACCAGGTTTTGGGTCGGGCCTGAGGGTGGGAGTCTAGCGGAGCATGATGCTGAGGTTCGTTTGGGAGACTCTTTTTGTATGCGGTGAGACTGACAACCGCATAGCAAGTCTCTGCCAGCTCGTTGTATCTCGTCTCGAAGCTCTCCGCTTTCCAGAGATCCGCGCGGAGTGTGGTAAATGTCTACGCCTACCTTCACTCCTTGCCGTTCACGTTCATTGATCTGGATCAATTGCACGAGAAGAAAGATGCGCAAGAATACTATGTCACAGAGGGCACATACCAACTGCGAAAGAAGGCACTTTTCGACATGGAACAGCGCATACTGAAGATTCTCGGGTTTCGGTTACAAGTCGCGCTGCCGTATACGCTCTGCATCACATACCTCCAAGCCCTCGACGTCTTTGGACATCCTCGCGCGTCGGAGCTCGCGAAGCGAGCTGTCGCCTACCTCAACACGGCGCTGCTCAGCCCTCAACTTCTATATCTTACTCACCAACCACCTTCCCTGGCAACTGCGGCGATTTACCTTGCTGCGAAAGACGTTGGTATTAAGTTGCCCGATGTGGAATGGTGGGAGGTCTTCGATACTGATCGAGAAGAACTCGGGTTCCTTGTCGTTGGCCTGCTCAGTGTGGGGAGCTTTGCGGCCGCGGAAAAGGAGAAATGGGGTGATGTGAAGATTCCATTGACGGTGGATGCGCTAGAGGCTGTGATCAATGCAAGAGATGTGGACGGGACGCACGAGACATGAGCGGTGCAGATTCTCTCGGGAAGAATGGTATGCAAAGCCACCCGGACGCCCCTTCGGCGAAGGGACCAGGCGCCTTCAGAACATGTTGCGGGGCTCCGGATAGCGACGATTAAGGTACTCGGCTTGTTGCGAATCACCTTTGCATGTTTTTTCCTAGGCATCCACGGCCCAGTAATCACCGGTTTTGTCGCTATGGCTTCCGAGACTTTGTCCGACGATTGCGAGACGCCCTGTTTGCACACATTACTCGCACGTGACAATGCTAAGTCGGACAGTCTTACGGGAACACAGTGCACACTGACTGCACAATGTCATTGTATAGTATTGTCTCGGGAATACTTAGATCTTCGCGAAGGCGCACCTTCCAAATCTCCCCACGTCACACACCGCCACGGAGCAAACGACGGCACCGGCTTTTGAAGAAGAACCACTTCTCAGAATAACAATGGATACCTCAGCACGCCCGCAAGTTAGGGTTATAGGTGCCTCCCGGAACCCGGAATACAATATCAATTCTGGTACGAAACGCTTCGCTCGACGTGAAGACGGTGGTCGGATAGCGCCGGTGTCTCAGCTCAACACGTATACTGGCCGTGCGCTTGCAAACTGCGCACCCAGTCAACCACCCCAAGGGAATGCGTTCTCTCGACGGAGCGATCCCCCGCCCCAAGGACGTCAGGCTCGCCCTGCTGGCGACGTTCCAAAGGGCAAGCCCATGCTCAATAGGGGAGTCTCCAACAAAATCTCAGATCGTGAACGCCTACCTTCGCAACGACCACGTACGGAGCTCTCTCAACTCTTGGGTATGACGCGAGGCAGCTCGCGAAAAGGGACCACTCAGGGTCGGTCGAGCTCCGGAATAGGTCCCCCTCCAAGCGCTGCATGCAGCAAATGCGAACGATGGGGAACTGTGGATTTCCTTCGACCATCAAGTGACGAGAGCCAGGTCTGCAACTCATGTCACCGCTTCCTCCCGGGGCCGCAATTGACCGCACTGGATGGTGCTTCCGGTAGACCCAGGCAGACAGGAATGGACCCCGTCCCTCCGTCGAAGTACCCCACCGGGCTTATCTGCGCAACTTGCGTCAGCATTCCCGGATACCTCTATCAAGAGTACCTCCAGTTCTTTCCCAAATGCCCTTGCTGCGGTCACATGACAGACATGACATTGAGCGACCTCATCGCCAACGAAAGAGAAGTCAACGGACTGAGAGACGAAAATGGCAAGCGAGTGTCTGGCGCATCCAAAGAACTACAAGACTGGTGCGTCTACATTGCTCACCATGCGCGCTCAGTCAGCCGCCATAACTCTGGAAGGTCGGTCGCATCGTCGATATCTTCGCTAGGCTTGCGTCGCTCCGGTGCTATTAGACGAACACCTACGGCGAGCACTGGGTCATCGGTTGGAGGAACATCTCATCCGGGATTGATTCCGGCCTCGCAGATGGATGTGAGCAAGCCGCGATATACACGCCGGTTTAGCTTCACCACTATTGGACCTCCTACTCCTACAGACAAGGGTAAATCGTCGACTGTCCGAGCACTGCAACCGCCAGTGCCGGAGCCTGGATTGCCCTTTCAAAGCCGAAAGTACGATTCCAGTGCCTCTTCTCTTCGGACTAGCAGCGCCGCGGATATGGGCTTTGGAATATCCCGCTGTTATTCAACATCTGATGCGTGAGGATCCGATTCACTGTGTGACGGATGATCTGGGTTATCAGGATGACGATGCCGTCGTGTTCCCTCTGAATGCAGTGGTGCATCCGCCTGGAGATCTGAAGCGCACATGCTCGGAGATTCTGAGGTGGATATAAGTTCCGACTGATATATAGATTGATCGGCTCACTCTAGGCCTCACCACACCATGTGTCAGGGGCGGTGTATCATACTTATCGTTATTCCAGATCAATATCAGCATGTGTTTGTTTGTGTCTGCGTCTTCATTACATAGTTTTACCGGCCGCAAAGACTTTGCCGCGCAGGAAGAATGAACTATGGAATATTGCGATTCAATTCGACTCATCAATCCACCCTCGCTACGTCAAGCCTATCCATCTCTGGGAAATGACTGCAGCAGCGGAATGACAGTGCTTCGCGTGCTGGAGAAAGCCTGCTTTGGACCAAGCTCGGTATTGCACTCTCAATAGAAATAGATCAGCAGGGCAACCTTGGGGTACCAGGCGAGACAAAGTACTGACATCCAACCCCTCTATCATATACGTATCATAGGTCATTTCACATCCTCTGCACCAGAGCCCCTGCTCAGTGCCACCATTGAGCAGTGATGGAAAGGGTATGGCACCCATACCGCCGAAGACATTGTCGGGTCTGATTCCCACGTCGTTTATTGTAAGAGGGTCCTGCGAAAGTGGACACAAAGGCGCTTGTCGGTACCATGTCAGCATGTCGGTCTTGAAAGCTGGATGAGCTTGGGGGTCCAAAGGGTGTTTCATCTCCAATGCCTCAATTGACCCATGCACCTTGAGAGCTAGCTCTTTTGCAGCTTTTACACTGGTAAGTCTTATTGATCGTTGACGAGATTTGCTACGTGGGACACAGTACTTTCCAGGAATGCTCCACATAATGGGCAGCGCCTTCAATTGCTGCTTTGTAAGGCCGAAGCATTCCCGGGCCGCCGGCAATGGGAGCATCCAGAGAGACTGGTTGACCACCAGACATAAAAAGCAGCACCGCTCAGCAGAGAGCAATAGTAGGAAGGCTCCGTATGCGCCGCACGATATGCATCGCTCAGTATAGAGGGCTGCATGAAGTGTTGTAACAGAGTGAAGGCTAAGGATCCTCGCCCGATTCAGGATCTCGAAGGTATGACCGGCGGACTTCGCGAGATCTCTATATACTGGGAGAGATTCAACGACGGCTTTACCGCGCAGGGAGACGCGAGATAGGCGCGATAGGGACTGGAGATCCAGGTATCTGAAAGATTCGTGCAGAATTTCGAGCGGTAGGTTGTCAAGCTGTCCGAGAGTCGATCGGCACTCGCGTTGAATGGTTGTAAATACTAGCTTAGTCGACTCGTCAACTGAGATCACGCCATCAAGGATGTAATGTGGGCGGTGCGAGAGATAAAGGAAGATCTCGTCGTCCGAGAAGTTCCTCTCAGTCATGGCTTTCAACCTAATGACAAGCTGAACTGCTGGAGGATCCCCCGCTCCTGGGGTTGAGATTGGGTGTGGTTCAGCTATGGAGGAGATGCAGCAATGTTACAGTCTCCAGCGGCGTGACAAACGCGTGCTCACGTGCTTTCGCATCGGGCAAGTACATTCACTGCATTCTGTAGCGATATTGATGATATGGACTTTGAGATAACTCGATGATGCATCGGTGATGCTAGTCACTTCCCTATTGTATAATCTATAGTATTATCTCCAACTCGCTACCGTGATGTGCTTGTTTTGTCATGGTCCTCTTCCACGAACCTTGGAAGTGGGAACATTATCCCACCTTGACACGTCCTCGCGATCATCTCGGAAGTCAGTGCACTAGTAAGTACCCGTCCGTGCAACAATAGATGCGATCCCTGGGCGCATCAACTATCTCCATCTCAATCATCTCTCGCCATATCTCTCCGACACCTGAACATCTCCAATTTCCGTCAGGCATCTCATCCATCAACTCACGCACAATGGATTCTGATCTGCGGCAAGCCATAAACACCGCCGACATCCAGACTCTGCGTTCTGCGCTCTATGAAATCCTCAAAACCGTACCGGGAACGAGTAACGTCGTGAAGAAGAAGATGGGTAGACCCACTGCAAGCCGAGCTCGCGCTGAATCCATCAACCGCGAACGCGAACGCGCAGTCTACTACTGCTCGCGCTGCGAGCAATATCTCAAAGGCCGGCAAGTCCTTCGCAACCAGTGCTTTTATCATCCGGGTAAGTTAAGCAGCTTTCTTTCCTTTCGTTGACCCTGACATTTGCATTCGAAAATGTGCTTCCACTGGCGATTGACGTGTTCCTGTTTCATGTAGGCAAACTCCAAATCAAGTCCAACCCTACGGCGTGGCCTGACTGGCAAGACGACGAAGAGATAAACATGGAATTAAACAAACAGGAGTTTCCAGAGTGCTTTTTCTGGACGTGTTGCGGGGAGGAGGGAGATGGGAAGAAGTGGTGTGTCCAAAGGCGCCATCCACTGAACATGGTTGCGCGGGTCGAGCTGGATGGGGAATAAGGGGTCAGGTATGGGAATTGGAGGTGGGTGCGTCGTGTGCAAGAATTATTCTGCCTTGTCTCCGTGAATTGGAATCCGTCTGGAGGCGTAATGGACATCTTTCCCTCACCTAGGACATATCAGGCTAATGGTATAGCTTGAACTGCTACTTGGTCACGTTTGGTCACCCTACCTCTGCATTTCGGTCTCAAGGTCCCGCAGGATCTCGTTCACCGTTCCATACCTCTTCATCCAACAACCCATGACGACCTTCCCACCAGCTAAACCCGTTACATCCGGGAACTTCTTCTGACTGAAAAGAGCGTTGACCCTTCTCTGGTAGTCATATTTTCCCTCTCCCGTCTCGAACGAGCCACATGATTTGTAAGGCCAGTGTCCCGTCAAGATGGTGTAGAAGATGGATCCAAGACTGAAAATATCGGTAGCTGGTGTCGATATCCAAGGCTGCGTGGGATCGAAAAAGGGATCATCAGGAAGATGTCCTCCACCAAGATTCAGTTCTGTGCACGTCGAACCACCGAAATCGCAGAGCCAAAGATCTAGAGAGACTTCAGTGGTTGCATGGACCAGGAAATTTTCGGGGCGTAGATCTGAATGTATCACGCCATTTTCGTGAAGGTATGCGATGGCTTCGGCGGCTTGCCAGCACCACTTCCTGCGTAGAGAATCCCCTATAAGCGCATTGTTTTCATCAATGTATGTCTGGAGGTTGCCATGGCTTGCTTCAGCAAGCAGGAAGCCCTTAATGTCCGTGGTGTCATCGTACCCGAATATCTAAGGTCTAAATTAGCACTACATGCTGAGCCGCAAACACGGAGTGGAACCCACTTTACGATCCTTGGATGATCTCCTAGCTTTTCCAGTATCTGCCGCTCAACCACGAAGCTATTCGTGATTCTTTCACTAAGCTTGTGGCGGTGCGCGCTCTTTTCCCATACCTGCACGGGTGATTTGAGAACGACTCCCGGCCGTATGCGATAGAAGGTGGAGGTTGAGCCATAGTACGGCAAAGCGAGCATTTTGGAGAAAGTGCATGCGAAGCTTGATGTCGACCAGCAGGGGAAGATCTGAGCGGAGACGGCGCTTTCCCTGCGCTTGGCCATGTCACCTTTTGGGTGTTCCGAAGCAGTGCGACGGCACTTGCATGCCTTCCAATACTAGGTCCCTCCACATAGTAACAGAGCAGAGCTGAGAAACGCGAAGTCGGCGGGATAACAAGCTCAAGGTCGAGGGATGTATCACAGCTGTAACCATAGTCCAGTTGTCCCATGCCGGACAGAGAGTGCGCCGTATAGGCGGACGCCCGGGGCCTGAGCTTAACAGACGCGGGATTTGAGTGCGATCATCAACCTTGGCCACCCGCCTGACCTTGGCCAGCGCTCCCTGTTATCTCGACCAATGGCAACTTTCCGCTGCTCGCTGACTCATCACCTGGTCCGAGTGCCTCCGGCTGCGTATATAAGGGCCTCCTCCCCCACACCCATTCTCTCTCCTCAGCTCTCTTTGCCGTAAGTCAACCCCTTCGCAGCACCACACACCAAACACCACACACTCCACACCCCACATATTCCTTTCCTCACACATACGTTCCCTTCCTCACACATACTCCCTTCCTCGCATACATTCCTTTCCTCGCGTGACACTTGCTAACTTTTTGTTTAGTTTTGGCTTAGATCAAGGTACGATCGAGTTTTCTTTGCTGCGAGGTTTTTACTGACTCCCTTTGCAGTGTAGTATCTGTTCTTTCTAGTTTAATCTCTGGAACGTTCCTACGGGAACAATTTCAAGATTATTCTTATTTTTGCAACCGGTCCTCGGCTCCCTGGGCTTGCTCATAGTCGAGGACACAGTGTCGCCGGTATTGCACTACCTCCGGCTGACGCGACCTTTTCTTTTTCATTGAGATGTTCGGCTTGCTGAACACTCGAGGAAGAAGCTTCACCCATTTCAACTCTTTCTCAAGTACGAGCGCAGGTAGTGTCTCTCTCACTCGGGATGACTGGGTAGAATCACATCCGCACGTCTCGCTCGCCTCGACTGTCCTGCTGGCACTTTTCTGCTGCCTTGCTCTGCAGTGCAATATCTCTTCCTGTCGGTCATTGATCTCTGGAGCGTTCCTACGTTCCCACGGGCACAGTTCAACATGATTCCAACCTTCTGCAACAGATCTCGAGCTCTCCTTGGGCGCGAGCCCCAGAAGAGAGTCGCGAACTGCAAACTCAGTGGCAGGTGCAGAAAAAGGCATCACGTCGACCACCCGTCCACGAACACCAAAACCAAAGGACTCAGCCCAACTCTCCTTTACGCATCTCCGACCCTCGTCATCGCCGCTGCGCTCGTCGCTGAAACGCTACATGGGAAGGACTCTTGACGGCTTGGGCATCATGAAGTGACTGCCAGTTTGCTCTCTCTCACTTAAGTGAGTTGCGTCACCGGTTTCCGCACGCGTGGTGCGAAGATGTTCACCTGGATCACCCCGAAGTCAATATTGAAGCCGGAACATTTCAACAATGCTAGCAGTCCAAATAATCAACCATTGCCCGTTTACATGCATTGGCGGAATCAATGCACGCTGTAACACCCGTGGACAGCATGTGCGGCTGAGCTGAGCGACGAGGCTGAGGGGTCTAGACTTCAAGATTCTGCCTCATAATCAAATATCCGCTTGTTGCGCACTTCACATATATCACAGCCGTTCCTATGCCATGAGTTCGAGCAATAGTGGTGAGGAGCGTAGCGCTCCAGCAAAAGCAGATTCGGCTCCAGTTCGACCAGCTAGCATCCAAAGAGACCTGGCGCCGAACGCGAGCGTCGACCGCCCTCTAACGATATTGCTGGACAATGGAATCGCCCTTGACACCACGTTCGCCATCTGCGAAGCATACGGCGTGAGTGTTAATATGGTCCCTCAACGCCCATTTTGCCGACATGATCACAGTCCCTCAACAGGCTGCTGCGTGGCCTCTTGGCCCAGGCAGATGAAGACGTCCGCGACGAACTTGACAAGGGTAATTTCGTTGTCTTGGATTCCCAAAACGATACAGTTCATCCAGAAGACTGGCTGGCATTCGTCAGAAAGGAGTCCTCACTCTCTGAACCACGATCCACCGTCGTCAGGATATCCTTCCGGTCAGATCAAATGCGCGCGAACCAGACGCAGAAGCATCAGCGGATCCCGGTTGACGGTGCTGGCGACGACGGTTTCAACCAAGACAGTGTATTTCAACGAGCCAGTGGCTCCACCATGACCTCTGTTAACGCCTCCGGCTCAGGGGGGCGTCGACGAGACGAGGAGGCTCCAAAACCTGGTTCAGCTGCTTCCTCCGTTGTTAGACAAACTCATGGCGGAATAACCGATAACGTAGACTCCCCAGAAGGACATGCCAGTCGCAACGCGAGCCCGCATCCGGATCATCTCTCATCTAGATCACGCAGCCCTGCAGCTTCGTTTGCTGTCAGCGAACCCCCTTCTATAGCTTCGAAGTCAAAAACCGAAGATGAGTGGGACCGGATGGAAGAAGACAATCCCTTTGCTAGGAATGAGCATCGTGACTTCCCGCGATTTGCATCATCACCATTCCCATCACCCCCACCGCCGCGGCCGCCGCCGCCACATCCACCACATGGAGTTCCCGCTGATACAGGTTCCCCTCTCCACAGAACGGTACCTCCGCTTGATCAAGCCGGGAACAACCTCTCCTATCCGGTTGACACCAAGGTTGAGGCAGACAGTAGCCATTCTCCTAACAGGCCGAACAGCATGAGGGACATGACAATGAGCACCTTCAGTATTCTCAAAGCTCTACATACGCGTTCCACCGAGCAGAGATTGCAGCTCCACGTTGTTACTGGGCCGGAAACGCCGTGGATCGCGCAGTTTGTCAACATCCGCTGGTACCATCTTCATGGGGATTGCATGAACTTCGTACAATTCCGAGAAGCCTGCCTAGGCGTGCAAGATATTTCCGCACGCATGAAGACACTTATTTCAAAGACTTTGAAGAAGATCGAGAATGATGAGCTGAAGGTCTTTTCAAGGGGTAGTTATATCGAGCCGGGGACTGTCATTCGAGGCGAGGAGACCGATCGAGATGACCCCCAGTCTATCATCTTCTCCTGCGTTCCTTATTTCCATATACAGCCCCAAGGTCGTTCCGCTTCAGACATACAGGATGATTTGTACCCCCCTCGGACCTTAATGGAGACGCTATATCCATACGAGCATGTGCGAGAAAGGGATTTGGAGCAAGCATTCAGGAGATATAGAAGAAGTGCCAAGAGTTCTGCAAACGACATCATCCACGTACCTTCGCTCTGGATCATGAATATCGGAAGGCATGCTGTCGTCACCTGTGGTCACCGTCCGTTCGTGTCTGAGCTCGGGAAATTGATCCGCGTCGCCAAAGAAGATGTCAAGTCACTAAAAGCGTCGTCACCCGTTGCATTTGGTGATGCCGCAGCTCCAGGTGTACGAAATGTCAGACTTATGGATCACAATGGACACGTACTCTTGTACCCGCTGAGCGAGTGTCGGAGCTACTTTCAACTCGAGCAAAAGGTGCGGGAGCTGATCCCTTTGGGCTACGGCGTCACGCGTGATCGCTTCCAGCTCAGATATACCAGTAGGCCCGTCACTCCAGACTCTCAACCAGTCATCCGGAAGCTACTTCCACGCCAGTGGAAGGACTTGATCAACGATGGGAACCATATCTTCATTGACGTCTCGATATCGATGCAGGAAGACAAGGAGGAAGAAGCCGAAGATGAACTGCATACCTCAGTCTCGAATGCTACCATTCCGAAGTCGCTAGTCCCACCTTTCTCTGAATGGAAATTTGGAGCACACGTTGACGGGGCTGTCGCGGTCCAACACACATATAACGAGGTGTTTGGAAACATACGGCGAAAGAGGGTTAGGGATTACTTCGAGGATGTAGGGTCTGCATTGGTTCAAAAGTACGGCGACCAGGCTATTCCCGGCGTGACATTCGAACAACTCCGAATCGGTGTCGAATTGTTGCTTCATGCAACAAGAGCAAAAGATGATGCCAGCCGGAAAACGTTGCATGAGCTCATAGTATATGACCAGATATCCAGTATTATCATGGCATTCTCCAAGCTGGTCGGCATTGCTCAACAGCTCAGCAGGCTCTTCGTTGCAGATGTCAATCACACACCATTCCGGAGGGTATGGGGAAGTATAAGCCGCATACGCGAGCTCATTGAAGAGATTGAAAAACGTGGTTCTGCCGGCGTGGAGGCCGGGAGACCCTGGGATTGGACCATTCGCCTGCCTGACCCGGAAGCGGATTCCAAACCGTCTGCATCTGATTGCGATCTCTTCGTTTCACGTATCGTGTCCGGCGATTGGAATGCGTCAAGCTTCTCGAAAACGCTCAGGAACGCCATTGAAAGCTGTCCTTGTTGCATACGAGGTGAGACCTACCAAACCCAGCAATCGGCGCTCTACCATCTGCGAGGACATTTTCCTCAGACTGGCGCGAGGAATGCTCCAGGTGACCTGTTTGATGCCAAGGAGCAAATAGGTATTGAATGGCTGCGCACCGAAGAACAGGTTATTGTTGAAGAAAGCAACCGTCAATGTTTGTCAATACTCAACAGGGCTGTTTTCCACAGCAAGGGCTTTGTCAATCAACTCAAGGAGCTCGCCGATGGTGTTCAACAAGAAGATGGAGAGATTTTTTCGGCTTACTCGTTCGCAACGGGGCTGGTAGATACACTGGAGGAAATCGCAGGATACTACATTCTAGCAGGACAATCGCTGTATGACTCGTCATATCAGACTTATGCGCAAAATGGCCATAAGTTAGTGTGGGTCTTGCGTTCCCGTTCCACGGCTTCCAGTCGATTGGCTGCCCGTCTACGAAGTTTGAATCGGAGATCAGAATGGGTCAGCGATTCCATACTAACGGCGCGCAAACAATTGTGCAGCATGGCAAGATCTCAGGATAGTTCTGGGAGATGGTCCTTGCCTGCCGAGTATATCTGCTCCTGGGTCATGCGACATCTACTCCTCCGGCCAGTGAGTAAGAACATGTCCGTCCTTGAGCTCTACCAAGAATATCTTTCGACACTCCAGTTCCAAGTGAACCATCACCCGACCAAGAAGCTTCTACGATCAACTCATCTCCTACAAGAAGAATTATCTGCTCTTGAACAGGTAAATTCCTGGCAAATAAAGCTTGTGCATGATTATTGCCGAGTCCTCGATGACCGAACGTACCAGAGCAAGAGCCGCTATCAATCTGCGGTGTACGCTCATGTAGCACCATTGCTTACTTCCTGTCTGGAGTACCTTACCGACATCCATGACGACTATGGATACCTTGAAAGACGCTGCGGCCCGCTGTCAGAGGCTATCAAACAGTCTGCTGAAATCAATGCGGAGGACCATGGCAAGGCTATTCTCGTGTTTACTCTAGTGACGACCATCTTTCTTCCTCTGTCATTCGTCAGTTCATACCTTGGCATGAACACGTCCGACATTCGCGACATGGAAGACAAGCAGACGCTCTATTGGCAGATTGCGATTCCGCTTACTGTATTCACGATCGTAGTCATGCTCATAATCGCCTACAAAGGCGACTATATTCGGAGCCAGGCGTCCAGCATTTACCATGGCCTGAATGGCAAGCAGGATACTAGTATACGTGGAATTAGCGTTGCGCAAAGGAAGCGTGCGACAAGAGATCAAATGGAATTAACTTCTACGACCGGATACACTTCGCTAGCTGGAAGCTCCGCGTTCGCGCCTTATGGTCTACATAAACATATAACGCGATCCACCAGTGTCTATCACCATAAGGATCCTGAACATTACACTGCATCGAGAAATGCCGGGAATCCTTATCATAGCTCGAGAGACGCCCAACAAAGTTTTCCACCCCCCTCAGCGCCCATATTTCCGCCAGGTCCACCTGCACAATATACCAACCGACAAACACCACAACAGTCTCCGGTTGATAGGTATCGATATCCACAGGCTTCGGTTGAACCGCCCAAGGAACATGACTCCTATGGTTATTCCATGTACGATAAGGGGATCCCTCCGACGACTCGTCCCCGCCGGCGACCCTTAGATATAGCATCTCAGTACCACAACCATTCGGGCCCTCGAGACTTCCGTTACAGCCACCGCCAATTGGCAGGACACCAAGACACCTATGGAGATGCCCGGACAACCCATTGGGCTCCCCAAGTGTACCCTTACGATCCAGCTCTAGGCTACAATGACAATACTGAAACGAACCCCTTCGCTCCTCTCGATAGGCGCGCCTCGGAACACATGAGATCTCTGAGCACTCTTTATCCTTACGGTATCAATCCCTTCGCTCTCGGAAACAATGTTTCTGCTCTCGTGCCTGGACCATATGATCACTATCCAGACCACAAACAAGACGAATGGCATTCCTATGGAGGTACAGCTGCGCCTCACCATTCCACTATGGAGCATGGCGTGAGCACCTTTGCGCCTCCGGCCTCCAACGCAAGGGCAAGGGCAAGGGCAAGGTTTCATCGCCGCGATGTAGATGCGGATAACATTAGCGTTCTATGATTTCACACGGAAGTACGATTCCAGTGACCCAGATTACTGCTGCATCTTAGTGCACCCAACATATTGGAAAAAGCCGCCACTATGGATCAAACATACCGGATCAGAACGAGAACTTGGGGAAGGGGGCGAGTCGAGCGATTTTGCGATTTGGGTTATCTCGACATAGTGATAGTGGAGATCACTGATTGGTCTATTGGAAGATGAGAGAGACCGGGATGTAGGCCGCATAGATACAATATGAAAAAGGTGCTTGGGCGAAGGAAACACGATCGAACAACATAGCTTTTGTAGACAGCGGCGTGGAAGATCGGAGAGGCAGAACCATGTCGGATGCTGCCAGGCGGGGTCTTCTCAAGGCGGCAGAAGCAGCTCACGCACGCTCGTCTCGTCCGACACCGGAGCGTGGGTATGTGTAAAGACTGGCATGACCTCCACGGAGTAGTTACGAGGCGGTTGCCTTTGACGTTGACGAGGTTAGGAAGGAGATAGAGTGGAGGTCCAGGAGCTCTCATGTATCTTATGACGTTAGAGGCAAGGAGACGGGTTTCAAGAGAGTCTAGTCAAGTATACGTTTCGGTGGTAGAAGCGACTTTGAGCGCCTTACCCGATAGACGAACGTCAAGAAGACCGCCGAGACAGCCGTACGTGGAGTACTACCAAAGTCCTTCGGAATCCGGAGATGAGGAGCCTCCACGCCATGGCAGGGTTCCTTCTTCGATACCACCTACAGAATCATATGTTACAGGTAAAGCGAGGGCCCGTAATGTGTCTCTTTCAGAAGAAGAGCCAAATCGACTATAGAGCGAAGCTACGGCGGCCTGCGCCAGAGGGCAGTGCTGTGGTGAGGTGAAGAAGGAGTAGAGGTCGCAACTCATCATCTGTCATCTGGGACGAGGAGGCGGCTGCGTAACTAGTCGCCTGGGGAAAATATTGTCTACTTCCTGGATATAGGCAGCTTGGTGAGTGAGGAAATAGACCGTAGTCTTAGGATGTATCGATTTGTGGGATGTGAGTAGTCAGCAGGATATACAAATCAAGGCGCTACAGTGTAGGGATCTTAACATCGTAGTATGTGGTTATTATATACATCTAGTATCCAGGGAGAAACCAAATTGTTTGCGACTTTGCACCAAAACAAGACTCTGATTAACCATACCGTAACCTTCAGTTCATAGAGTAGTGATACTTCCAAGAGGAATCTGAGTCAAATTGGCCGCTTTTTCCACAGCATCCGTGGACTTATTTTCATTTTCTACCAGTCGCTCCTTAGCCCCATCTTTCCAGAAGTCGTCCGATTGCGTATACACTCAAGCTGTGCATGTCTTGTACCCTCACGCGGAAACATATTAGTTACTCAGTGCTAGGGAACAGGAAGGAATTAGCTCTTTTTTAACCCCTTATATAGCGATGGGCGTAACTGAATCAACTATGCTTGGTCGTATCCTTAGTTTCTTCTCATCTGTTCCTCCGATACGGATGAGGGACGTCGAGAGAATGAGAAGACTTAAGACGTAGATTAGGACTTTGGAAAGAGGAAAAAAGACTTCGACGTGAAACATTTCATCTTTCGGTTGTGTGTAAAAATTGCACAGCTCCAACACTCCCTCCCCTTCACATTAGACAAGACTGCTCAGCGCATATACGCACTGAGACCTATGATCGTACATCCATCGTTATTACAACTCACCACGACACTGCTCAACCAGCCTGGTACAACCCAAGCGCAACCACGTGCGGATTAATCAGCGTGAGATTGAACGGCGTAAGGAACGGATTCGCATCCGTCAGCGCCACAAACATGGTTGAATTAACAGCTGGATCGCCCTCCCAGACCACGTCCGCAGGCTGGTAGGTAAATCCCGTGTTGTTACCCGTGACCTGGAGGGGGGTGTACGTCAGATTCAGCTGCGAGACCCAGGCGGCGAACCTGGGTGCACCCGCGGTGCTGTTGGTGATGTAGCTGTTGTTCGGGCCGACGGCCATGCCGGGAGCCTCCCAGGTCATGTTGACCAGTCTGCCGGGAAAGGAGAGCGGCTCGGTGCGGTTGCGGGTAATGGCTGGGCCGCAGCTGTAGCCAGTGACGTTCAGGTTCACGCAGGACGCATTGTTCGGGATTGTGGAGTCACTGGGATCAGCAACCCGCCTGCCGGTAACCTCCCTTGGCCGGGTGTCGTTAGGAGAGATGCGGTTCGGGTTGGGCTGGTTAACGATGAAGAGGGCAGGGAAATTCTGCCACGGGAGTCGCGTCTGATTGGCCGGGCACGAGCTGATGTAGGGTGCAAGATATGACCAGGCCCAAGATTGCGGGATGCTAGCCTCATGCCATACGGGCATGGGATGGAGGCCGAGCATCTGGCGGAAGGACATCTGCTGACGAGACTCGACCGAGATGGTCTGCAGGAGCAGCTGGGCGGCCGCTCGGCTGTCGAGGTGCTCGAGGAAACCGAAGACACTGGCCTCGCTCCAGCTGGTAAGCTTCTGGTTGAAATCGATGAACTCGCGGACCGTCCGGAACGGGTAGTCGTATGTGCACTGAACGGGGGCAGCGGGGCCGAGCATATTGCTGATGACCGTCGCGTGACCAGTCTCCTGAATGGCCATGAAGGCGATGTAGGCGCGGTCCTCAGCAGTCAACCCAGCTTCGATGAAATCCTGCTCGGAGAAGACCGCAAGGCCATTGTTGAAGAGATCGAGCTCAATGTACTCGTGGTACAGACCAAGGGAGAGAGAGTGGAAATCGAAGTCCGAGTTTACCTGGTAAACGGGCTGGGTTCCATTGGTACCCAGACCACCTGGGAGAGTTAGCGTGTTTGACATCCATAGATGTGAAGGAATGGCATTGGACATACCAGCGGGCATGTATGGCACAGGAGCGGGATTGAGGAGCACACCCTGAGGGTTAAAGTAGGTCTGAGCGGGACTAGGAGGCTGTGGCGCGATTGTTTGCGCCAATGTGGTATTCGCTCTCAATGCGCCAGTGGTAGTCGGAGTCCCTGTAAAGGGTCCGTGGCTTGTTGGCCCCGTGGGATTGGGACTCTTCCGTGGGGGTAATGTAACTGGCCTTGTTGGAGTAGCCTGACATGGTCAGCAAAAGTCTGCTTCACCAGAGAAGGTACGGAACGCACGGGAATCTGAGAGTCGGGCCCGAAAGACGTCGCCAAAGGTCCCGTGGGTTGGGAGACGGGGAAGCTGGCAGCGGCACCTGTGTAGCCAGGGACCTGGGGCGCAGGTGCAGCTGCAACGAGAGCGGACAGCAAACTGCTGGCGTAGACCACGTTTGATAACATGGTGAAAAGGACTGGACTGCTGGTGGGTTGGCTGCAGCCACAAGGGGGAGGCAGAGCAGTTTATAGGTCAGTAGACCAGAGCACATAGCTGTTGACGTCTCACCGACTTACGCGTCTATGACAGCACGACAATGTAGCAGTAGCAGGGTTCACAGTAGCCATGACTTCATAGCAGAAGAATGTTCGAACTTCTGCTTGAGTGGCCGAGAGTCGTGAGGGGTGCTTGCCCGGACGCACGCAGCTAGAGTTGTGGTTGGCTAGGGAGGTGAATCCCAGAGAAAGCTCCGATGTCTAGAAAAGTCCAACCTCTGAGGCGGAAATCTGCTTGCTTGCCAGTCGTGTATATCTAGCATTTTGTAACGTAGAGCTATGTGGCGACGGAGAGCCCATGTATCGCGGAGTTCGCTTCTGCTGTGGTAGTCGGCCACTATGTCATTTGAGTGATAACCAATCTGCATTTTGTCAGCTTCTGAAAGGAAGACGTGCCAAAAGGAGCGTGTTTCTGAGAGGATGAGTGGATTAGTGCACTATAGTTCTTCGGCCCACTCGAGACGAAAGCGGTGTCTTGGGTAGATATGCAAACTTGACCTGAAGCATAAAGGAGTGTTGAGAAAAACGTCATAGACGACGTTGGACGTTGCCAAGAACAGCGCAACGATGACAAAGCTCCGCGGAGCCAAGCGCCGAACATTGTTCCCCATCCGGCCGCCGACTTATAGATGGGCGCGTTATTGTAATGGGTGAGGACAAATAGGTTGGTGGTGCATGTTCTGTCCATTTCCGATGGCGCGAGTGGCAAGTCGCAGCGTGCATATTCAATCACCAACCTTGCCTCCCTCCTCCCCCAAGAATTTAGAACCGTACTTCGTTATCCCCATGAGGCTGACCAAATCATACGGTCACTCTCTGAGAGCAACGACGGCTTTTCTTCCAGTGTAGTAGTTAGCAAAGGCCAGTCAAGCTCTGATTCCCTCACCTTCTATAGAGTAGGTAGAGCTGGGGATTCAACTCTGTGGAGTTAATAAACACACCTCAGTCTTTCCTATACAACTCAGCCACCGGCATTTTCACTCACGCAGTATTATTTTCGAGCCATAGAATTTCCAATTAGATTGTACATATCTCTTGGATGGGCATCTGGAGTTGCAAGATTGGCCTGGGATACACATTGATTATTTCGCGCGAGCCATAGGACCCCAGTTTTCTCGAGGAGCAAGCTGATATCGCACGTACTTCCCTCGATCATGATCCTTGCCCAGTTTCTCATCGAAGATTACCTCGAAGTTCGTGCCCAAATAGGACGGTCGTTCAGGTTCCGCAGCTCCTGGTTCACCACTAGCCTCTGCTTGGGGCTCAACCGCCGAAGACTCCTGGGCTCCTGAGCTCTGCCCAACCGGCGTGTCAATGGAACCCGCTTCGGGTATCTTCTGGGCGACTTGATGAGCCGTTCCTTTGGCGACGATGGAATACCCCGGAGAACCTTGCTTCAATGGATTCTTGAGCGGCGCCTTCTGACGGACCCATTCCAGCATGATATGCCATATAGCTGGCCATGAAGCATTTGTGCGTATTGAGCCTGGCTTACAGTGGCTCATGGTGACCTTGAATCCTGCGTGGCGGAGCGCCCCACGAACTGCCGCGGCGGATGGTGCAAGACAGTGGAGGACTTTGGACAGTGAGCTAGGATTGAAGAAAAATGGCGCTTCATCTAACGCTGCTGGATCCGCTTTCGGTATAAGGGGATCTAGGTGTGCGGGCTCGTCCGGTTTGACATTTTTTTCCTTGTACCCAAAGGTTATCTCTTCCATGGCCGTGTGCAACATGCCTTCGATGCGCTCGCTCGTTCCATACGTTTCCTTGTCAACGTCGTTCAACTGGGCCAGGATCCTTTGGATGAATCCAACGTTGTGCAGAGGGCCACCATACATCGGACCGGACAGCTGCTGTATATCAGCATTCTGTAAAACCAGCCATCGAGATAGGAGCTTACCTGAGTCTTCTTCCCACAATGCTCACACGCTTTGTCCGCAGACGGTGCCAGAGAAAAGGAGTGCTTGTACGCCGCTGTGCCATCTTTGTTTGTCCTTGACGTGTGACGCGCAAGATACTGAGTGGACCACGCACCACAGCCATTCTTGCAATGATAGACGATCATTGTCTTTCCGGCTAACAACTTGACGTCGCTGGGAGACCTGCGCACTCGTACGAAGACGCGTATGTAGTAGTCGATGGACAATGAGAGAAGCGGCTCGATGGCCATTCCGTATCGCCCAGCAGAGGATCCTATCGCATGAAGGAGTAAACGTAGACCGCCTTCGTGGCAGGATTCGCCAATCATCGGCAGTCCACCGTATTGCGAATAGGTCTTCTCGAGATAGCCGTGGGAAGCGAAAATGGCCGAGTCTGTGCAGGTCACGCAGAGTAAGCCCTCGTCGTTGATGGCTTGGATAGCAGCGTCGATGAAAGGAGCGGCCGTTCCGTAAGGATCAAGATCTATCACATCGTATCCCTTCTGATCCACGAAACTGTACATGTGAGCAATGGCGTTCCCTGCATTTGCTTGGACCTTGGATTCGAGGTTGTTGTGCTTCACGTTCAGCTTAATCGCCTCGGTCGCCTTGCTAGAGATATCATTGGCCGTGATGGAGGTCGCGTACGGAATCTCTTTGGCATAACGCAGTGCTCGAAGACCCGTAGCTGATAGCGCATCAAGTATGGTGAAGGGCGGTCTCCATTCGCGATGCTCTTGGTTGGCCTGGGGATCCATAGAGGTTTCGGCATCCGGTGCCTCGGAATGACAGACGGCAGCTCCATCCCCAGTGTTGACTGAGTCCTTCGCACCATTGTGACCCTCCGGGACGACACTAGCTACATTATCCTCAGCAACCTTCCTCTTCTTCAATTCCCGAACACCCATACCATCTTCTTGCTGTTGGCCATCGCCTTCGGGCTTCCTCCTCTTCTTCGCCTGCAGTCTTCGCTGTTGTTGCTCGCGCTTCTGAATCCTCCTATGCACCAGGTCGTCTCCGAATGTCTTGATAGCTAGGACACTCAAGTCCCGGTTGAACTGCTGAATCGGATTGTAGAACACTTGCTGTTTCTGCGTGTCTTCCTTGGACATTTGGGGGTCGATGGAGGTAGGTGTACCTTTGGGCACCAGAATGTGCGCCAGTCCTTCTTTTATTGTCGTGTATTCCACTCCATTGTATGTGATGTTCTGCCCCGCTTGAGGGGTAGCATCTATTCCCTTGCTTTCTACATCCATGTTTGTCGATGTGTGGACTCCTGCGGCGGCCATGACGGGTGAGGGAAATAGGCTTCGGCGGATGGAGCTACCGAATGCCCATTGTTTGCGAAACAGGAGCTGGGGAGCTGGCGGCGCACATGGAATGCGGGTACAGAGGAATAGAGCGGCCAGTTTCGCCTTATAATCGATTCGAACTCCAGGTGGGAGCGATCGCAATGTCGCTTTTCTTTTTTTCTTTTGGGGAAACAGTTCCGCAAACCTCAACCATCAAAACAATTTTTGGACGCGATTTCTTGGCGATTTAAGCTTAATTGCTAGCGTGCCGCATCCCCACCACACGACGATCAGTCGTCCGAACTACAAAACTTACACAGTATGAGGAAATGCAGTTCCTTGCTATCATGCTATGGGTTGTCTGATGAAAAAACATGTCTCTTGAGAACCGTCTTGTATAGGCCATTATTCAGTTGCCTCAATTTCCCGTATACAAAGGAATCCTTCACCATGCTAAACAAGCTGCTGCCTAAAGAGCTAAGGGGCCGGGGCTGAGGCTTTTCTAGTTTCGGCATCCTTAATGCTGACAGCAAGGTTAGGAGCGGGTATTTGAGAAGGATGCCTCCCCTCATCACATTCTGTTCTTCTTCATCCCCACACTACCGTCGTTTTCTTCATTAATTATCCTAACATTATTGCACAATGGGCAGACCTAAGTATCTCCCAGGGGAATATCGCGACGACCCCGACGCCCTATCCCTCCAGACGACACCGGACGATTACACTTACGACGACGCTCCGGAAATCAACGGCCTACCTCCATCCTACGATGACAGCGAAGGGGATATTGTTCCCGCGGCTGGCCCCTCGCGGCCAATCCGCTATGTTCCTCCGTCGCGCTACATGGATCATGACAATGCCTTCGTGCAGTCTGGCGGCAAAATTCGAGTGTGTGACACGCAAAAGACCATGGACGCTCGATATGACTTGGATCCTGAGTACCTGGAACAGCGGATTAAGACAATGTCACTGGTCCCTCCCAATCCCCTCATCTACATCGTAGGAACGCACAGGGAGACCGTGAGGAATGGGGACAAGAAGGAGGTCAAGGACATCATCGACTTCCGGCTGGTAATCAATATGGGAGAATACCTTGTGCACGACGATCAAACCGACTTCCCCATGAAGCTTGGGACTGCAACGAACGGCGAGAAGACCTACCGCGGGAGCTTCATGAAGAAGCGCGCACCAGGAGCCAAACAAGACATCGAGGTCGGCTCAGATGCCCCTACCCTCCGCGAGTGGTGTCATCGGTACTGCGCCTCGCCTTCGCGATTGAGAATCTTCCGTCTTCGGCGCGAGGTCTTTGGCCTGGACTCCCATTACCTTGCCAAGCGTATCGAAGGCCTGATCCGCAGCACAAGCTACCGTGGGCGTGTCAGAATCGAGTTTCCGGTAGAAAACGAGAACGTCGACATATACACTGCAAACCGCATCAATGAGTGGCGGTTGAAGACGTGGGTCCGTTGGCTTTTCTACCTTACCTTCCTCTGGATCTTTTCCTGGCCCTACCTCTTCTTCGCGACAAAGCGCTATGCCGTCGTCAAAGCAAATTGGTTCTTCTCCACACTCGACGAAAATGACAACAAGATATATGCCACCATCAGTGAAGAAGAGTGGTTCGACAGATGGCACATTGCCATCCGCCGCTATGTGTTGGAAGGCTTCCAAGGCGAAGCAACCTACGAGCGGATGCAAGGTGTTATTAATCGGCCTGCGGATCCGCCTACACCCGGCCGCCCTGCAACAGGTAATGTGAACGTGGACAATGCAGTCGGTCTGTTGCAGCAAGGCTTCCGGGTTGCTCGAGCTATCAGTAGGGGTGATCCGATGGCAGGCCTTCAGGATGGTTGGGGTTACGACACGGTGTAGCCCGGTGAAGCTGGACTCGTATCAGAGAAGTGCCCATCATTTTCCGCTTTCATTCCTCCGAACAGGTCTCTTTCATTTGTGTTCTCATTTTATCCGGCCGGTTCTCCAATGAAGTTGTATCAAAGCGTGTACTGTGTAAGGCGTATTCGATGCACAACCCAGTGACGCGAAAGTACGGAGAGAAGAAGCGTGATCCATCTTGACAACACAATGCGAGTCGGAAGAGAAAACTAGCACGAGAATCGCATTCTCTGCATAGAATGAGTGAAATTAATCTCACTAGTGTCTGTACGACTCGAGGAAAGAATCTCGCTCCGCCATCAGGGACCCTCTCTAGCATCTTTAAGATGCACTCGAGGCTATTCCCCAATTATGATACCCAGAAACCCTTTCCATTATCTCCCCACCACCGCCCCCCCATATTCCACTATGCCTTCAGCGCCTTCCTCGCCTTCTCCTCATCAAAAAGCCAGATGCCATTCGTCAACTCCTCATTAATTTTCTGCTCTCCCAGCTTATGCGCCAACCCCTCAAACACCTTATGATGCGGCACCCTCTTGAAGAACCTCCGTTCCCACTCCCTCCCCTCCTCCTTCTCCTGCTTCCGCATCTCCCTCTGCCGATTTTCGATAATCGACTTCTCGTACCCGGCCGTTTCAGTGTCTCCCTTGAGGATCGCGTCGGCGACTTTCTTCCACGCGCGCCGCGACTCCATTTCGTCTTGCTCTTCTATGGGAGCGATGGTTAGTGGGGTGGTTTTGGTGACTTTGGGGTCGTATTGGTCGACGACCTTTTTGGTTTTGGCGTCTTTGATGGTGAATTCGTCAGTCCATTGGCCATCGGCCGTGTAGATCGGTTCCTTCTCCTTGCCCTCTGGGTACAGGACAGCGGAAAATGTGTTCTTTTTGCCGGAGATCCAGCCCTTGCCGCTGTAGTCGATCTTCGCTGTGTAGCCCGAGGATGATTGGATGTAGGAATTGCGGTTCAGTTCGACGTAGGGATACCCGGTGATGAGGCCTTCGATGTGGAGGGATGGGAGGGTAATGAGGTAATCCTCGTTAAACTCGTCAATGTGGAGGATAGCGTGGCCAATTTGCTAGACGGGACATCAAAAGCCATTCCACAGGTTCCCAAAGCCATCCAAACTCACCTTGACGTTGATCGTGCTCGAGAACGTCGCCTTCTGCGCATTATATCCCTGCAACCTCACCCCGGCCTTTTCGTTCCAGATACAATATGCTGTAACCGGCGGATGGTGGCTAACTTGCTCGCTCACGAGTTGCGTAGTGCCCGCCTCGTCTTCCCACTTGCCCAGGAACAGCTCCCCCAGGAACGGATTCAGCGGCTTCTTCTCGCTCCCCAATTTCTCGCTCCGGCTTGCATACTGTTGTTTCAGTGTCGAGAGGAACCACTTCAGCACCAGCATTGCTCGCTTCGCGGGGTCCTTCTCTGCAGCAGGGGCTACGAAGATTGAGGGGTGCTCGGCCCAGTAGGAGGAGAATTCGACGAGGGAGGTCGCGGAGAGAATGAACGGCGGCGCGGTCAGGGACGCGAGGTCTCCATTGAAGGAGGCGATCGACTAGCCGGCGATGTTAGTCCAACAAAGCCGCTGCCCAAAGTCGTTTCATGCCATACCTTCAGGAAACTTGACCAGGAGCTTTTCGCCTGTGCAGGCACGGCGGCGCCCTCCTTGCCGTTGTTAGAAGTCATGGTTTTTCTGGCGGATACGAATACAGAAGGCTTGGTGGACGCGCTGTGACGGGCTAGGGATACAAAGTGAGTGGTGGTGCTGGAAGAAAAAAAATACACAGTAACCACCGGTCCATTAAGAATGTTGTTTGCGACCGAAAGTGTGGCGCAGCACAGCGACGTCATTTAACAGGGCCCTGGCGCCCTGGTAGGGCAACCTGAAACAGGGTGGGTGAAAACGAGGGTGCCCGTCGCCGTCATGCATGGTGGGGATAGGAGGATGATGGTTTGCAAAGCTCGTTACTGTATTGATATGGTCCCCAAATCTGGATGTCTAATCTCGAACTTGAACGGGACCTGTGGCGGTGCTGTGGCGCGTCAGGTACAGTAGCATTGTGCCAGGGAACATATGCAACTAGCGAAGAAGACGAGAAGACAACTGCTCGTGACACTGTGTTGACTACATGAATGGTGAACATCTTGTGGCATTGAGCATTGAGTATTTGCGCGCTTTGGTGTGTATTATGATGATCGCTATGCCGCTGAGTACATGATAAACACTTGCAGCTGAGCAAGTGACCCAGAGACAGAGAACTTGCCATGCTAATTACGGCATTCACTTTCACTCACTCCACGTCCGCCCTCTACGTCTTGACATCAGGCTCGGTACGGCCGATGTACTCCTGGAACTTGAGCAAACTGGTTGCTAACTGGACGTTATCCTTGAGATAGTCCTGAGCATCCAAGTCGTACTTGGACTCGTCGGTTTCGTGCTTTTCGATGTACAGACGAATGGTCGCGCCGCTGCTGCCAGTTCCAGACAAGCGTACCACGATGCGGCTGCCGTCATCGAACTTGACAAAGATACCCTGATTCTTGCTCACGCTGCCATCGAGATCGGTGTACGAGAAATCGTCGGCTTCGAGAACCTTGCGTCCGGAAACAGTGGAGCCAACAAACTCGTCTCTCTTCGTGGTGATGAGCTCCTTGATGTTGGCAACAACCTTGTTGGCAGCATCAGAGTCGACCTGCTCATAGTCATATCTGGTGAAGAAAGTCCGGCCGTATGTCTTCCAGAAGTCCTTCTGGATCGAGGCGATGCTGGGGGTGGTACCAGTCTGCTGGCCAACGGCAGCCAGGATGTTGAGCCATGCAACGACAGCCCACAGTCCATCCTTTTCGCGGATGTGGTTGCTTCCTGTGCCAAAGCTCTCTTCGCCGCAGATGTTCATCTTGTTGGCGTCGAACAAGCCGCAGAAGAACTTCCAGCCGGTTGGGACCTCGTAGCACTCGACACCCTTCTTCTTGGCAACGAGATCGATGGCGCCGGAAGTGGGCATACTCCTGGCCAGGCCATAAATACCTTGCTCCTTGAAGTACGGGATCAATTCGGCATGGTGGGCAATAATGGCCAGGCTGTCGCCTGGAGAGACGAATGTCTTTGCGCCGTAGATCATGTTGCGATCGCCATCACCATCGCTCGCAGCGCCAAAGTGAATGCCATTTTTGTCCACTGCGTCGACGAGGGACTTTGCATATACGAGGTTGGGGTCGGGGTGGTGTCCACCGAAGTCTGGTTTAGGGATGCAGTTCTGTGTACTGTTTGGTATTCCCAGCTCCTTCTCGAAGATGTCAATTCCGTACGAGCCGGTCACACCGTTCAAGCCATCGAACAAGACCTTGAAGTCAGGGTGTTGCTTGATGAACGACTTGATCAGATCAAAATCGAAGATGTCTTTGAGCATATCGAGATAGTCCTTGGTGGAGTGGATGACCTCCACTTCCAGATCACCATACTTCCGCGTGCCAATGGTTGAGAGGTCGACCTCGGGAATGTCGGCGATTTTGTAGGAAGTGAGGTTCTTTGAGGTCTCGAAGATCTTGTTGGTGACGCTTTCGGGCGCTGGAGCACCATTGGCGAGGTTGTACTTGATCCCAAAGTCCTCGGTGGGTCCTACTGTTGTGTCAGTCCCATTTCCAGCTCCTAGTGCTACGTCTTAAACGAGGGGAGGGACGGTCGAAGAACTCACCTCCAGGGTTATGGCTGGCGGTCAACAGAATGCCACCGGTCGCCTTCCGCTTTCTAATGACATTGCTGGCAGCTGGGGTACTGAGAATGCCATTCTGGCCGATGATGAGCTTCTTCACGCCGTACGCTGCGCCGATCTTGGCAATCAGCTGTGTCACTTCGGGGTTCCAGTAACGGCCATCGCCGCCAATGACGAGTGTTGAGCCCTCTACGCCTTCGGGGATGGAGAGGAGGATGCTGGCGACAAAGGCTTCGCTGTAGTTCTCTTGCTGAAAAACCTTGACCTTCTTGCGAAGGCCGGACCTGGGGCAAGTTAGCTTGAGCCACCAATGATTGTGCAATTGTTCTCGAGTGGAGCATTGCAGGCCACATACGTTCCAGGCTTCTGGTCCGCGAAGGGTTTCAACGAGACAGTTTTGATGCTCATGGTGTGGATGTCCTTATTATGGGGTTGAGAAGAAACAGTAGTGTTGAAGGTTTTTGTGAGGAGAGGAAGTTGCCGAAGCTTCGAAGACAACAAGCTCTGGCGGGGTAAACATGACGTATCCGTGCGCATCTGTGAGTGCTTGGTGGCGCTACCCCCACCCTTCCCACGCATCTGCAAAGTATAGCCACCTGGGCACTCGCTGTACTGTGGTACACCATATCACCACGCCTCGGAAGCCACCAACAAAACATTTATTGACATTCAAAGACAGACACAGACCAGACGCCATAGTTGAATGCCCATGTAGTATCTACTGGACAATGATTTTCTCCGCTGCCTCGATTGTGATGGATCTTTCTTGAGCTGAGAATGGCCGAATCTCCGATAAACGTTAGAGTGTATCACTTCGCAAAAGGGGTTTGATGAGGTATTCGCGTGATTCATCTCTATTTGATGTGTACAAGATCACGACGTATACTCCGTACGTGCAACTACCAATGCATACCTAACGTCTACTTGAACCTTCCTATACAAGTAAATATATTCCCGTGTTGGGTTTTGCTCCAGCCACTTGAACCTCAAATTCCGTCTCCATCCCACCAAATCACACAACACCCACGTACACCGCCATTCGCGAAACATACAACCCGCCATTTTGCAACAACAAAGTCCATAACCACAAGCTCTAGTCTCATCTGGCCTATGGGAATCCCAGGTCTGGCCACGCGCCTGGAACCATATGCGCTTTTCTGTACCTTCGCTGACCTCGCAACCCTTCAGTATGAAGCCATCATCGACGGGCCCGCGCTTGCATACTGGGCGCACAGTGTAGCCGCTCAGAATCAGACACGATTTCCAGGCTACACCGACATCAATACAGCGGCTATCCGCTGGCTGCAGCACCTCGAAAGCAGCGGCATAAAAGTGTGAGTGCACGTGACCGCCTCATTCACCGTCCTTTGCAACACCAGATTTGCTGAGCCGACAAATTCTAGGTCAGCTATCCTCTTTGATGGAGCTCTTCCACCGTCCAAAAAGGAAGAGAGGGCATCACGCCTCCTTCAGATCGTGAAACGCGTGACCCAGCTCAATGTAGCATCCGGCAATACAAATTGCCCTATACAACAGCTGGGATCAGTGGCCTTTCCATTCCTGGCGCCTGCACTGAGAGAGGCCCTTCTTTCATCCGAGTTCGCCGGAGCGACGCGCGTGGTTCCTGGGGAGGCGGATGACTGGTGTGCATCGCAGGCCCAGCAAAATCCCCACAGCATCATCTTCACGAGTGACACTGACCTGCTCTTGTACGAATACTCTGAGCATGCTCTGGTTCAATTTTTCAAAGATGTTGATGAGAAAGGATTGAAGGTCTACTCTCCATACAAGATCTGCCAACAGCTCGGGCTCGAAAGTCTTGTGCAGCTTGCTTATGCGACACACAAAGATCGTTGGCAATCACTGTCTGAAAGCGTCCACAGCGCGCGGAGATATGATGCGGGATCGATACCCTATACAGAGTTTAATAAGAGATATATCGACAGAGTGGAAGCACCAGCCTACCTTTCAGCGGACCCTCGGTTGCATGCGTCACTTCAGAAACTTGACGCAAGAGTATCCGAGTTCGTCCTTCAAGCATTGTCTCCCGGCGATAGCGCATCCCAAGATCCTCCCCTTGCAATACCAGTGTCCCTCCCCTTACTCATCGAAGATCCTTTCAGGGCGTCCGCTTGGACGCAGGGGCAAGACATCCGCCTGCTCGCCTACTCCCTCCTTACACGCCGCCGGCTCGTCATCCAGGAACACGTACGAAGAGCACAAGGCATTTCAGTCCAGGAACTCGGCATTCATCCACTAGACAAAGTGGAAATCGGAGTTGCCGCCCTTCATCGTGCAGTCAGCACAGCCTTGGAGTACCGCGAACTACCCCCAATACGATACTGGACCCTTATCGCGGTAAAATTGGCCTTAGCCTCTCTCAAACCACCACACATCTCACTTCTCAGTCGCGTAGTAGCAGGCGAGTTCGACTCGACATGGTCCTTTGTGCATCTCCAGTCTTGCATCCAGGCGACGCTGTATTCCTTGCGGATGCTGGGCCAATGCATTGAGGTCTGGCTCGCACTCGTCTCTACAGACCATATAGCTCCGGAAAAGAAACCCTCGCAGGAGCTCTTTGACCTCATCAACGACTTGTTCCGCATTCTGACCACCCTTCCCCCAATCGCCGAACTCTTCCCGGTACCAGGTCAACAAGTTCCCACATTCCCGGAAGACGCAAACCTCGTAAGCACACTAAAAGACATTTATGCAGCAGCCGGCATCACCGACGAGCTGCTTTTCTCGGAAGCGAAGTCCAAGAAGCAGCGCAAGAAGGAGAAGAGGGTGAGGAAAGCCGAGGCACAGGCTCAGGCTCAGGCTCAAGCTCAGGCCGTAGTGCCGACAAAAAGGAGCAAGAATTTATTTGATGTTTTCGCGGTTTTAGATAATAATAACAAATGAAAACCTTCTCGTATTCTATATCTTTAGATTCCTCCGCACACAATCGTGCGACATATTTGTATTCCTCGCTCAAGCTTGAGAGGGAGGAACTTATAACCAACAGGAATTGTCAGATTATACTAAACCATCACGACGAGCAGGATGCTGTAAATGGCAGACGTACATATCAAACGCCCTTCCGCACTTTGCTGAAGCCGTGAGAAAACCCGGTTACCACTCAGGCTACTACAGAATTTCGAAGAGCTTGAGTGACTGTCCTGGCTTTGGTTGGTATCGTTCATCGTCCATTGGCCTCTGATCATATAGCAAGCAAGGCCCCAGCATCTGATAGTGATCCTTTCCGTGTCTACATGGCCTCAGCACATATGGCGTTCTCCCAGTGTACAGTCCGACAACAATGTCACCGGGAAACATGAGCTCAGGTCCTAGACCTGGAGTTCCATCCTTTGTCAAGAAGAGACGTCTTTCCTTGTGGAAGCTGTTCAACCGGTGCTCGAAGCGGTTCCACAGATGCTTACGATCGTCGCGCTCACGTTGATAGTTGTGCTTTTCGCAGTATGCTTTCCAAGATGGGTCGTCTGCATCTGCCTTGACCATTTCCCTGTTATGGAGATAGTTGATGAAGCCCAAGTGCATGTCGTGCTCAGAGTCCATGATGCCAAACATTCGAATCGCTCGTTCCATAAAAATAGCACCATTGGGCTCTTGGGACCATGTACGCATTTCATTTCTGATGAATGTGAAGACCTCGTGGCCTTGTTGGCCTATTGTGAATGTAGTCCCGGAAACGTGACGGTATCGGAAAACAGTCGATATTTCGGAGAAAATCAGTCCGCCAATGTAGAACGATGAGTCTCGGAAGGTAAACGAGCGCTTGAGGGCTTGATCGCATTCATGGTTCTTGTTGCCGTTAAGAAATCCGGGACATTCTTTATGAATGAAGTTTGTGAAAGGCCAGTCTGCATCTGTGCGAATGATATCTGGCACCCAAGAATATTTTTGCGGCACATTGCCCCATCTCAACGATTGTTTGGGATGGTAACCCGGAAAGAAGTTGAGCAGATCCAAAGACTTCTTCGTTCCAATATGCCACCGCGCAAAGTCAAACATGGCAAAGTCTGCCAATTTGTTTACATAGTCTGGCCGTAAACGATGATGGCTCATATTCTCGCGTGTATCACTACCAAGCTCCAGTATAGCGTATATTTTATCCGCTCGGTCACTGGCTTGAAAGACCCCGGTGGTCTCAATAACATCGAGAATGGGAATGAACTGATTGCGGTCCATGATTCCTCGTTGCCAAAGAGATAACCAGGACCCTTTGAAGAATGCAAGTCCGCTAGGCTTATCGCGTACCATGGGGAAGTGGTGGATCCCGGCGTTCATCGTCTCCTCTCTTGCTGCGAGATCTCTCGTGAAATTGCAGAATCGTTCCCAGTCCACTGAGACGTCACCGATAACGAGCTTGACCTTGGGTTGACCGTGCGTATCCAGCGGTGCGCGAAAGACTTCTTGGATCACCCATACCCGTTTAAACCAGGGTCGTGAAAAGAATGCGTCCACGGCCCATTTGACTGCTAGCGTGATGTGAACTGGGTTTTGAATTCTCTGAGCGAGCTCAGTCGGGCTATAGTTGTTCCCGTGAGTGATGTATGCCGTGATCATGCTGCGTCTGAACTCCAAGTCAGTGGCGTATGCCATCCAAAATGGTGCCAGAAGCCCATATTGCTTTTCGAGATCGCAAGCACCATAAATCGCTGGCGCTGAGTCGGATTCGGGCAGCTCCCACGTCCATATACGCAGGTTCGAGAACTTTTGAGGCAGTTCTAGGAACCACTCTCGGTCCTTGTCTATTAGCATTGACAAATCGATCTTGGCATCCAGCGAATAATTTTTCTCGGAGCGCGAATCCCAGATCTCCATAAGTCTCATCATCACTTCGCTCCAGATATTTTCGACGCCTAGCCATACGAGGACACGCTCTGCGCTGGAGTAGATTTGCCCCATCGAAGAGACTTGCTGGCTGCGTTCGACTGGATCGTTCTGGTTGATACAAATCGCATCAACCCACAGAATACGCGCTGAAAGTATACGTCGGAAGTTTAGCAAAGCGCAGTGCAAGTCGGCAGTGACATAGAACGTCTGCTCAACTTGTTCAGCCTTGTCTATATCAGTGCTCGATTGCTTCGGATGAACGAGAGTTATCGGCACAACTGTCGACAAGTCACCCCAGCAATATGAGAGAGCTTCATAATTCGCGGCGAGTCGGTAACCGGCATCATTCAATGACAAGTAGATAAGGTTGCAGACTAATGGAGACGAACCATATCCAGGCGCTATGGAAATACAGCGAATCTGCCTGGTGCTGGGATCCAAGGGCGTATATGTAGAGGTGTCATTCTCGACCGAGCGGAATGGAAGACCCGTGTCCATCGTTTCTTCCAAGGGAGTGGAATTGGTGTAGTGAGCAAGAAGGAGGTACCCTTCAGCTGAGCATGCAGGCGCAATCACACCTAGTCCACTTAAGGCTTACCGTGACTCACCGTCTGGCGATCGTCCCCATCTGGCGATCACTTTCGGCCGCCGAACACCAACAACAAAAAAGGCTGTACAGCTCTATACAGATAGTAAAATCACTAGATTTTTTGTTAGGACACTCGAAGGCGCCATCTAAACCAATTGACAACTATAAATTATTATCGATAACGGTAGAGGAGTTGTATATTGCGGGTACGTGTTGCAGGCCTAGATATGGGCACCTCATCTACAATAGATGCTACATCTACATTATCAACCTTAGGCTCCTTAACGACATCTGGAGGAGGTGCAGCAAGCTTTTTACTATGTACGGCCCTTGTTTTAGATAATTGTATGTCTTGCCGGAGTTGCTTTTCTGCTGCCCGAGCGATCTGAGCTTCCTTACGCTCAGCTGTCTTCTTCTTCTGGTATTGCTGGATCCGAAGCTCCTTTGCTGCCAGCCTCATATGGCACCTCTCCTCAAGCATGTCTGCTTTTTCCTGCTTTGCTGCCTTCCTGCGCTCTGCCTCCCGAATGTTTTGCTATTGCAATGACCGTTCATTGGCGTCCTTTTAGGCCTGTCGAGCACGGGCATCCTTAACCTTGGATGGTGACCAGAAGATGGTGCTGCCATGGTACTCCTGTGGGGCCTCGAGCAGCAGAGGCTTTCCACGCTGTCGGCGCTTCTTCTTGGGGTTGGGGTTAGGGTTAGGGTTAGGGTTAGGGTTAGGGTTAGGGTTAGGGTTAGGGTTAGGGTTAGGGTTAGGGTTAGGGTTAGGGTTAGGGTTAGGGT